>NW_007254138.1:2061-4849 GCF_000164805.1 Carlito syrichta | reverse complement strand
CTCTCCAGCCAACTAGTTAAGTCAGCTGACCAGTCGGCTCACTCACTAGGCTGACTAGTTAATTCAGCTGACCAGTCGGCTAACTCGCTGGCTGACTAGTTAAGTCAGCTAAGCGGTCGACTGATGAGCTGGCCAACTAGTTATTTCAGCTAACCAATCAATTGACTAGTCAGCCAAATTGTCAGCTAAGAATTTTGCTTTGCAAAACAAGAGGCCGAATAGTTAGGTCAGCCAACTAGTCAGCCAAATAGTCGGCCGACTAGTTAGGTCAGGAAACCAGCCTGCTAACTAATTAATCATGATAACTAGTGGGCCAACTTGACAGTCAACTCATTGAATCAGGTAACTAGACAGCCGACTAGGGTGCCACCATGTGAATCCAGGTAATATGTTGGTTGAGTAGTCAGCCAATGTGTTTAATGAGCTAACTAGTCAGGCAACTCATCAGCCAACAAGTTAATTTACCTAGATAACTCATTATCCAATTAGTTAAGTCAGCTGGTTAACTCGTTTACCAACTAGTTAAAACAGCTAACTGGTTAACCAACTCGTTAAATCAGCTGGCTATTTCATTAGACACCCAGTTAAGTCAGCTAGCTAAGTAAGCTAGTTAACCAGATAGCTAGCTAATTCAGCTATCTAAGTCAACTAGCTCACTAGTTAGCTAACTGTTTAATTCAACTACTTAATTTTGCTACCTAACTACTTAGGTAATTAGATAGGTCTGTTAGTTATTCAGATAGTTAAATAGTTGGCTAGCTATTTAATTCAGGTAGTTAGGTCAGCTAGATAACTATTTCAGTAAACCAGTTAAGTCGGCTAGCTAAGTAGTTTAGTCAGGTCGCTAAGTCAGCAAGTTAAGTCAGATTTCTAATTTAGTCAGCTGGTTAAGACATCTAGCTAGCTAGTGACCTAACGGGTTAAGTTAGTAGGTTGAGTCAGGTAGTTAGCTAGGTAACTAACAGGTTAAGTCAGCTGGTTGAGTCAGCAAGCTAGCTAGTTCGCAAATGGGTTGAGTCAGCTGGTTTAGTAGGCTAGCTAGCTAGTTAGCTAATGAGTTGTCAGCTGGATGAGTCAGTTCGCTAGCTAGTTAGCTAATGAATTAAGACAGCTGGTTGTGTCAGCTAGGAAACTCATTAGCTAACTAGTTAAGACAGATAATTAAGTCACCTAGCTACGACGTTAGATAACGAGTAAGCTAAATAATTATCTAGTTGGTTAAGTCAGCTAGCTAGCTAGGCAGCTAAATATTTAAGTCAGCTTGATAGCTGGTAGCTAGCTAGTTAGCTAACTATTTAAGTCAGCTGGCAAGCTATGTAGCAAGCTAGATAGCTAACTATTTAAGTCAGCTGTCTATCTATTTAGCTAGCTAATTAAGTCAGCTGGCTAGGCCACTGGCTTGCTAGTTAGTGAGCTAGTTTTGTCAGTTGGTTAGCCAGCTGTATAGCCAGTTAATTCTGGTAGAAAAGAGTACTGGCTAGCCAACTGGAAAGATAGGTACCTAGCTAGTTAAGTGAACTCAATAGCTAAATGGCTAGCTAGTGATGTCAGTGAGTTAAGTCAGCTGGCTAGCCAGCTGGTTAGTTGGTTAAGTTAGCTAGTTTAGTCAGCTGTCTAGCCAGTTGACTAGGTAGGTAACTAGCTAGATAAGTCAGCTTGCTAGCAAGCAGGTTAGCTGTTCAATACACATATTTAAGTCAGCTGGCTAGCCTGCAGGATAGGTAGGTAGTGAGCTAGTCAAGTGAGCTGGCTAGACAGCTTGCTAGCTTAAGGCAGATATGTAAGTCAGATGGCTAGACAGCTGGCTATATAGGTAGCCAGCTAGTTAATTCACCAGGCTAGCCAGCGGACTAGCTGGTTAAGTCAGCTAGTTAAGTCAGCTGGAAACCAGCAGTCTAGCTAGTTAAGTCAACACATTAAGTCAGTTGGCTATCCAACTGTTTAGCTAATTAGAAAGCTAATTATGTCAGGTTGGTATCCATCTGACTAGCTAGTTATTTCAGCTAGATAAGTCCGCTGCCTAACTAGGAAGCAAACTACATAAGACAGCTAGTTATGTCAGCCACCTAGCTAGTTAAGTCAGCTAGTTAAGTCAGCTGGCTAGCTAGATAAGTAGCTAGGTAGCTAGTTAGTTAAGCAAGCTAGTTAAGCCAGCTGACTAGATAGGTAGCTAGCTGGTTAAGTCAACTATTTAAGACAGCGTGCTAGCTAGTTAAGTCATTGAGTTATGTCAGATGGTGAGCCAGCTGCCTAGCTGGATACCTAGCTAGTTAAGTCAGCTGGTTTGCAAGTTAACAAGCTAGTTAATTAACTTAGTTAAGTCAACTCACTAGCCAGTTTTTAGCTAGGTAACTAAGTAGGTAAGTAAGCTGGCAAGCCAACAGGCTATGTAGGTAGCTAGATAGTTAAGTCAGCTGGATATCCAGCTGGCAAGTAGGTACCTAGGCAGTTAAGTCAGCCTATTATCCAGCTGGATAGCTAGTTAAGTCACCTAGTTAAGTCAGCTGGTTCAACTGCTGGCTAGTTAGGTAGCTAGATAGTTAAGCCAGCTGTCTAGCCTCCTGGCTATCTAGTTAAATCACCTAGATAAGTCAGTTGGCTAGCCAGCTGGCTAGCTAGGTAGCTTGCTAATTACATCAGCTGGCTAGACAGCTGGCTAGTTAGTTAAGTCAACTAGTCAAGTCAGCTTGATAGCCAGCTGGCTAGCTATATAGCAAGTTAGTTAATTCAGTTGACTAGCAAGCAGGCCAGCTGTTTAAGTCAGCTACTTATGTCAGCTGATTAGCCA
>NW_007254138.1:0-839 GCF_000164805.1 Carlito syrichta | reverse complement strand
AGTCAGATAGTTAAGTCAGCTGGCTAGCTAGTTAAGTCAGCTAGTTAAGTCAGCTGGCTATCCAGCTACCTACCTGTGTAGCCAACTAGTTTATTCAGCTGGCTAGTCAGCTGGATAGCTATTTAAGTCACCTAGTTAAGTCAGCTCACTAGTCAGCAGGATAGCTAGGTAGATACTTAAGTCAGCTGGAAAGCCAGTGGGATACATAGGTAGCTAGTCTTCTGGCTAAGCAACTGGACATATACTGATGTCAGCTAGTTAAGTCAGCTGGTTAGCCAGCTGGGTAAGGAGTTAAGTCACGTAGTTGAGTCAGCTGGCTAGCCAGCTGGTTAGCTGGCTAAGTCAGCTAGTTAGTTCAAGTGGCTAGCCATTTGTCTAACTATGGAGGTAGCTAATTAAGTCAGCTGGCTAGCCTGCTGGTAGTCCAGTTAAGTCAGCGAGTTAAGTGAACTGGCTTGTGTGCTGGCTAGCTAGGTGTCTAACTAGATAAGCCGGTTGGCTAGCCATATGGCTATCTAGTTAAGTCAGCTAGTTAAGTCATCTAGATAGCGGACTGGCTAGCTAGGTGGCTGGCAAGGTAAGCTGGCTGGTTAGCAGGCTGGTCAGTTAGGTATTCAGCTATTTAAGCCAGCTGGCTAGCCGGCTGACCAGCAGGGTGGCTGGCTAGTTAAGCCAGCTGGCAATCCAACTGTGTAGTCATCCGGCTGGCTTTTTAAGCCATCTGGCTATCCATTTGGTCAGTCTGCTAGCTAGCTAGCCAGCTGCCTAGCCAACTAGCCAGCCAGCCAGGTAGCTAGCTAGTTAAGACAGCTGGCTAGCTGACTCGCCAACCAGGTAGC
>NW_007254137.1:22064-22879 GCF_000164805.1 Carlito syrichta | reverse complement strand
ATGAGTGGTACAATCCCTAACAACCGACCTCCACATTAACTGGCATTTCCATATCCCATACCACCCACAATCGTCCAGAAAGGTTGAGCGAGCCAATCTCACTGTCAAAGACACTCTCACCAAATTATCCCCGAACTCCATCAAGACTGGGTCTCCCTCCTCCCACTGGCCCTCTTCCGCATGCGAGTCCTCCCAAAAAAGCCGTCTCAACTCTCACCATTTGAAGTTATATATGGCCGCCCAGCACTCCCTCCAGGAATCTCAACCTCAGCGTCTTTAACACCCACTCACATGCTCTACGCCCCCCTTGTCTTTTATTCATTCCCACATTTGGGAACATCAAAACCTCCTTTTACCTGTCTCATCCAATGGTCAAATCCCACCTCCTCTTATTCCTGGAAAATGGGTCTATTTTTCTGACCTGGGATCTAAAACTCATCTTAACCCAAAGTGGTCCGAACCTCTTCCATGGCAGCAAAACTTATCACAGTCCAACGTCAGGTTACCCCATGGATTCACATTTCCCGACTTAAACCTGCCACCCTTCCTTCCTCACAATTCACCCATAATAATACTTGTCCACCTACCCATAGGTACACCTGCTCCAAGGTTCCAGAACAGCCACTCAGACTTTGCTTGTCCTGACTTGCCACCCACCCAAATCCAAATCCAAACAAACATCTTGGATTCAGTACAGGAAACTTGTAGCCTTTGACCTCTTTCCTTTCTTGGATTAATTGCCATCCTCCTCACTGTATTACTTACTTGGTCAACACCTACAAATTGGCCATCCACAGTCAAAGCTTTGTTGGCTA
>NW_007254137.1:20251-21063 GCF_000164805.1 Carlito syrichta | reverse complement strand
CCCCAACTCAACCATCACATGTCAACGTTACCTGTGCCCCACCTGGCTTCTTCTTCTGGTACAACGGCACCCTTACTAAAACCTTTAAGTCATCATGTGTCCTGGTCACCCTGGTACCTCAATTAACCCTATACACACAAGGGGAATTTGCAACAAAATACATGATAAACAAACCTGCAACATTGATAGTGTCACCCCACCCCTGCCAAAAATGGGCAGTCTTTCTTCCTGTAATCGCAGGAGTCTCTCTTGCCTCTGCTCTGGCAGCAGCAGGCTTAGGCAGTGGGGCTCTAACATACAGCATTACCTCCTCCCAAGACCTAGCAAATAAACTACAACTTGCATTAGAGGCCTCAGCAGCATCCCTAACCTCCTTACAATGCCAAATCACCTCATTAGCCCAGGTCACCTTACAAAATAGGTGAGCCTTAGATCTTCTAATGGCCAACAAGGGAGGCACTTGCCTCTTTCTTGGAGAGGAATGCTGTTATTACATCAATGAAACTGGCCTAGTAGAAGAAAATCTAAATGTCCTCAACCATCTAAGTGATGAATTAAAACAGCGCCACCAACAGCCAGACTCTTCTCCCTTCACCTGGTTGCAACACCCTCTTGTCAGCTGGCTGGCCCCACTCCTAGGCCCTGTCATTTTAATTTGCATTTTTTGTTTAATAGCCCCATGTATCTTTAAATTTCTCCAACAACACTTAATTGAACTCTCAAATCAAAACCTTAACCTCCTATTACTCAATAGTTATCAACCTGTCCCAGTAGAGGAGTCAGCACCTTGTCCCTAAACATCACTTAACTTT
>NW_007254137.1:11695-19828 GCF_000164805.1 Carlito syrichta | reverse complement strand
TAGCCTCCTCCAATAAGACCCTAACATGGCACTGGCCAGCCCTTGCCAGGCCCTAGCACGGCACTGGACACCCCCTCCCAAACCCATAAATACAGCCCTCTCTCGCGGGCTCTCTCTCACTCTCCCTCCCCTACCCCGCAGTTACAGACCCTCTCTTCCTTCTTTCTGTAGCCGCCACTTTAATAAATCTCTTGGCCTTAAAGGGTGTTGAGTCTCACTGCGCACCACCGTCTTTCACCAACCATAGTTAAATGACCCTCTGTTGGAATTTTAAGCCTATATTACACTTTTTCAGCATCCAAGAGCATTGTGTTTATAAACACATGCTAAATGTAGCTGGAGGATTAAGAAGCACTATAAAAAATATAATATCCTTCCTCATACAATCTCAAAGATTGTCAGATAAAATTGTAATTTTTACTTTGAAAAGCAGACCAGTCTTTAATAATTTGAGCTAACAGTTCATTGCTAAGGATGTTAGTGCTTATAAAAAGCTTTGTAGAAGCAAAAAATGCAAACTGATCAAATGAACACATATAAAGTCAAATGAAACAAAGTTATCCATAAAATAATTTCCCATGCTTATGCTATTCATATTGTGTAATAATATTTGAAATTATTGATCACTTGAGAAAGTATAAAAAAGTACCACAATAAATTTAAAGTAAACTTTTTGTTTTATTTTGTTTTTGAGTTGGAGGCTCACTGTTACCCAGGCTGGAGTGCAGTGGTATGGTCACAGTCACCACAGCCTCGACCTGCTGGGCTCAGCCTCGACTTGCTGGGCTCAGGGGATCCTTGCACGTCAGCCTTCCAAGTATCTGGAACTACAGGCATGCACCACACACCTGGCTAACTTTTTTATTTATTGTAGAGATGAGGTCTCGCCAAATTGCTCAGGCTCAGGTAATCTTCATGCCTCCGCTTCCCAAAGTGCTGGGTTTACAGACATGAGACACCACACCCAGCAATTTATTATAAATTTATGGAGGAATACTATTTGTCAGATTGTGCTTATACTTTTCTTCATTTCATAAATCTCTCTTTTTTTAATTTTAATTAAGCTATAACATATTTAAACAAGTCTGGCACACATTTCTTTTAAAATATAAATGCTGCTTTCAGGCAATTTTTTTTTTTTTGCAAGCTCAAAAACATCATTTGAATGCTAGAAAGGATTAAGAAAGTCATAGTTGGGTAAAATGAGTTTAATATCCATATTTTATTATAAGGCACTAATGTGAAACAAAATTAAGATCTCTAAATAAATTGAAATATTCAAACCTTCTTATTATATAGTTTATTTTCTTCTAAGACACATCCTTTTTCAGCCTAGTGTATGCTTGATATTATAAAACAATCATTTATAATAAGAGAAATGCATTCATTTATTTATCCATCTATTCAATTGATATTCATTAATTGCCTTCTCTTTGCCCTACATTGAATTGTTTTTAAGGAATGAAATCTATAGTTTAATCTGACATTTTTTTCTTTATTCAAAATCAATTTTTTCTTTGAGAGAAAAACTCTTCCTTTCTTATACCATATATGTCTGGTAGAGTTGATCATTAATGAGCTCTACCCATCTCACCAAAGAGGTGAGCACATGATCCAGGCTAAAAACAACAACAAAAATTATTTCACTATACATGAAAAACTGGTCCATGAGTAGGTGTATCAATTGGTACTCTTCTTAGGGTTTGTTATCAATGCTGAGCAATAGAATCTCTTTCTCTTTCTCTCTCTCTCTCTCTCTCGATTTTCTAGAAATGTAAGTTTCATGGATGTTTCAAACTTGAACTTGCATGAGACTGCCTAAGAATGTAGTGTACACCGAAGTGAGCTTAGCTAAGATGTGGAAAAAGCAGTCACTTCAACTTCAGAATGGTAAGTGAATCACAAAATTAGTCATATTTAAAACTAATCTTGAGCAAATGATGGGATATCAACAGGTATAGATGATTGAAAATGACCTTTCAGGCCTGGGGCAGTATGGACACATAAAGAGGTCATGAGTATCTCCCTATTTGCCTTTCTTATTTCCACTCTCCCTTTCTTCCTTCCTTTTCGTTCTCTCTCCTCCTTCCCTTCCTCCATCTTCTCCCTTCCTCCCTTCCTTTCTTCCTAACTTAAACCATTTTGGGGCAATAACTCTAAACCATAATGGATACTGAGATTAAAAATGAAAATAGTGTCCCTGTCCTCCAGACCATAGGGTAAAAATGCAATACCTTGATATATATTTGATGGAATTGGAAATGATTCATGCAAACAACTCATTTCTCTCGTTCTAAGAATTCAGATAATGGAGGAGTTATATAGATAGAAATGTATTTGTTTCTAAAAGAATATGTTTTATGGAAGTTGGTTTTAAATCTTTGAAATATGGCAAGAGATCAAAGACTATAAATTTTCCTTAGTCTTTTTTGAATATCAAAATTAGACAAGAACCAAAAGACAAGTTGACTTTTTGGGGGAGGGGTTGGTGTCTCAATCTGTTGCCCAGGTTGATCCTTCTACCTTAGACTTCCAAGTAGCTGGAACCATAGATGCGTACCACCACACTCAGCTATTTTTTTGATTTATTGTAGAGGTGAAGTCTCACCAAGTTGCCCTGGTTGATCTCGAACCCCTGGACTTAGGCAATCCTCTAGCTTCTGCCACCCAAAATGTTGGGATCACAGGTGTGAGCCACTCCACCCAGCCAATAAATTGACTTTTACAAGAAATACACAAATTTCTTTGAAACCATAAAACACAATTAATAAATAGGAAGTCTTTCTGACTCTACTGCTGTGCTATGTGATATGCATCTTAAAAAGAATGATGTCAGCACTTTATTAGAGAATTGGGTTGCTGATGATTTTTCATATGACTTAATCATCAAATGAAATTTGTCAGTATAAAGTCAAATGGAAAGACATCTTGACCGGGCTCGGTGGCTCAGCCTGTAATCCTAGCACTTTGGGAGGCTGAGGCGAGTGGATTATCTGAGCCTGTGGGTTCAAGACCACCCCAGGCAACATGGTGAGACCTCATCTCTACAATAAATCAAAAAAATTACCCAGGCATGGTAGAGCGTGCCTGTAGCCCCGGCTACTTGGAAGGCTGAGGTGGATGGATCACCAGAGCCCAGCAGGTCAATGCTAGGGCGGCTATGAGCATGCCACAGAGTGAGACTCCGACTGAAAAAAAAAAGGGGGGAAAACATCTTGTTTCCAACAAATGAAGATTTTGATGAAAAAAATGGCAGAGGGATAATGTATAAATAAGTTAGAAATTCTCACATAACATGAGAACAATTTTATTTTATTTTAATTTAATTTTATTTTATTTTGAGTTGGAGTCTCACTCTGTCGCCCAGACAGGAATGCAGTGGCCGCTCCCGGCCACTGCAGCCTCCACCTGCTGGGCTCCGGCGATCCTTCTGCCTCAGCCTTCCGAGTAGCCGGAATTACAGGCACGCACTACCACGCCCGGATAATTTATTTTATTTTATTTTATTGTAGAGATGAGGTCTCGCTGCCCAGACGGGTCTCGAACCTGCGGGCTCAGGCAATCCACTCACCTCAGCCTCCCAAAGGCGCGGGATTACAGGCTGAGCCACCAAGCCCGGCTAACAATTTTATTTTAATGTGATAAAATTTCAAGAAACTTAATTATTCTAACAAATTTAATATATTTTTAGACTTCTTCAAGAAGTAGAATCTTGTATTTTTTATGTTACTAACTATGAAATAGTTTGCATTTTGTAACCAGAAAACATATCTATGCTGACAGATAATAAAAATTATTCATTTCATAACTCTTAAAGATGAAATAGATAGTGGCATTAAGATTTGAAATAGTTAGCACTTTTTTTTGTTCAATATTCTTTAGTTTGTTGTTTTGTCAAATTAATGTTGAACTACGGCCCAAAGTATTGTTTTCTATTATAATTGTACTTTTAAGATATACATTACATAATTTTTGTATTAAAGTTGAAAAAAGACTCTATACAAACTGCCCTAATTATCTAAATTAAATGAGGACAGTAAAATGAAAACCTTGCAATTATCCATTTCTTTTAACACAAAATTGCACAATGTTCTTTTAATAGATGTTTGCTTTATACTTCATATTGTCTATTTAGATACAATTGTAGAGCACTTTCTGTCAGGTTTCAGTTGGGGTCTTCATTTTTTTTTTTTTTTTTTGGTAATACAAATACTTTAGTTTTATCAAATTATTATAGTCTTAATTACTATCCAATAATTGATAACTATAGAGTACACCGAATACATCTGAGACTTCTCTGCCTTATGCATTTACTCATTTGAAATGTTTTTCCTTCTTTTTTCTGTTTATCCAAATTCTACTTGTCTGTCTTTTTTTAAATTTCAATTATTTTATTTTAAAATTGTGGGGTACAATTCAGGATTAGGTATACAAATATTCATTGTGCAGGTACCCTTGCTGATGAAGTGTGTCCTCCCTTGCCCAGGCAGATATCGACTACTGTCAATCCCACCTCTCTGCCCCTCTGAACCTAAGAGTAATTGGGGTCTTCTTTATGAAGATTGAACATTAAAAATGATGTCTGACTATAGTAGAAATAAGCATTATTCCATTGTTTATGACATGCACATAATTAAACATATATAGGTAGTTCATAAATTATAATATTTTTTCAAAACTTTACTTATGAGAAAATATTTTTATTATTTTACTTTTCAAAAATTGTATTTATATTTATTTTTTATAGAGATAGTGTTTTGCTATGCTGCTCGAGCTTGCCTTAAACTCCTGGCTTCAATTAATTCTCCAGCTTCAGCCTCCCAAAGTTCTAGGATTATAGTTGTGACCCAGCACACCCAACCAAGAAAATATTTTTCAAGAAAGCCAAAGCAGTGGTGACTTTCCTAGACAATCCCACAAATGTCTATTTTATCTACAAATCAACTGCCTAACAGCCCATTAATACTCAATTTATGCCTGTGTGTAAAGCTACCCAGAGAACATGAGATAAAAAATAAGAATAATACAGTTGATCAAAAGTTAGTGCAAATTATTAATTAGAAAGAAATAGGAAAAATCATCTTATTTGATTTTTTTCAAACATTTATCTGGGTAAATATATATTATTAAATCAAAAACTCTGAAAGAACTTTTATTGAACTGAACATTGTGGCTATCTCTCATTACCTATAACTTTCTTTCTAATATGTTAGTCCAGTGGTTTGTAAGACAGATTTCAATTCCAGTAAGATGTTGTGAGTAGTCTAAGCCAACTGCTCTCGACACTGACAGCACACTAGAATGAGCAGGAAGATTTTGTAAAACTACTAATATTTTCATATCCTCTAATCAGTAATTTTTGTTTCTTGGCTCATTCTCATGTGCAGCTATGACTAAGAATTACTGGTCTAAACTGATTGTAATATTACATTTATCTGCCAATGAGTGTTTTAGGAACCAGATTTGGCTCCAGTCTGGGAACGATTTGCAGATCCTGGCCAGGCTTGCAGATCCTGGCCAGGCTGGGAACGATTTGCAGATCCTGGCCAGGTTGGCAACATGGGAGAATGCATGCCCACAGGTAGATAAAAGCTATAATTCACTGTTTATAAGTGATGTCTAGTGAACATTATGTAATATACCCAAGACACAGCAAGATAGTTGTCGTATTTTAAGAAAATACATCGGAAATTCACATTTTAGATACAAGTGACATGGTTTATTAGAAACAATTTTGGTAACTCTTTAAAACTAAGTGTATTAGACCTTCAGGGATATATGTTATTTGGTAAACTCACCCTCAGGACTTGTCACAATTTAAAGAAACATCCAGAATATTATTACCAACAACATGACCAGGGAAACTAGAAAAGAAACACCATTTTTGCATATCCCAATTGTCTCAGTGCTTCCTTAGTACCCTCTGCTAAAAATATATTGTTTGCATTTATCAATGTAAATTGTTACTTCTATAAGATTGGTCAAAGCATTCATTTTTATCATATCTCCAATCTGTTCCTTTATGGAATTACCAAAGCATATAATATAATTCAGTCTGATGAAACACGAATGGATGTTCATTGGGATTTCTATTTAAAAATTGCTTTGTGTTTCTTCTTCTAGATGTTGTTATAATATGGCTTTGAACTTTAGAAAATGTTGCATACTTTTTTTTTAATCAAGTGAAGATGAAACTGGAAAAGGGAAGAATGATGAATTGCAGAGAAACACATTAGAGATATTTAATTAGAGTCATTCTGAAACCTGTCTCCTTCTGTCTTTCTAGCTACATGAAGCTCCCCAGATCTTACTAGCCATTACAGTTGGCACAAACCAACCAAATTGATATAGCTAGCACATGCCCATCCAGAACATGTCAGTTCAGGCCCATCATGCTTTATCCAAAATATTTGGGATCAGAAGTGTTTCATAACCATTTTTGTTATTTTAGAAAAGAGGATACATATTGACTGCTTTGAAACAATCTTTGCAGAGTCTAGGACAGCTCTGCATGATCAAGCATAAATACCTCTACAGCAAGAAGAGAAAAAAAAGTGTGGATGGATGGATGACTAGATAGATAAAGATGTGTTGGCATATAAGTATGTGTGTATATACACATGCATACACACATGCTCACACTAAGGATTAAAAAGAGCGTTAAATCCCCTCACCTCAGTTCACTTCAGGTTTTGTCACTAAATTAATCATAAATCACTTTCAGGTTGTGAATTTTAGATTTGTAGATATGGGTTATAGACCCATTATAAGACACTTGGAAAACTCCATTATTCCTTTTTTTTTTTCTTTTGAGTCAGAGTCTCACTCCGTCACCCAGGTTGGAGTGTAGTGGCATGTTCACAGCCTCTACCTGCTGGGCTCAGTCAAGACTTCCACCTCAGCCTTCCAGATGTGCACCACCACACCTGGCTCTTTTTTTTTTTTTTTTTTTAATTTATTGTAGAGACAAGGTCTCACCAAGTTGCCCAGGCTGGTCTGGAACCCCTTCGCTCAGGCAACCCTTTCTCCTCAGCCTCCCAAATTGCTGAGATGACAGGTGTGAGCCACTGCACTTGGCTCTCTACACTTTTAAAAATTCATCTTAGTTTATGGCATCGGAGAGAGCAAGATAAGGTGAACTTCAAATGTAAGACAATCAATCTTATTGAACTGATTTAAAAAAATATTTTGTTAATTTTTAGAACCCTATTTCTTCAAATTATTTCATGTAATGTTAGGCCATTTGACTCATAATTTGAGCAATTTGAAAAAAATGCATTTTAATGTTTACTCACGAAAATGTTCAGGTATCATCAGAAGTTCATCCAAGACTTACCCTAATTATTTGCCTTTTCTCCCTGATCCTATTTCTTACTCTTTATTAGTTTGTAAATTAATGCTATGTCCAAGATATTCACATTGGTTGATTTTCTCTATTTTCTATTATTGATTTCATTTATTTTCACTCCCATCTTTTTATGCCTCTCCTTTCTTTTTTTTTTTTTTTCTTTTTCTTTCTATGAATTTTAATACAGTTTTTGCCGGGCTCAGTGGCTCAGCCTATAATCCCGCGCTTTGGGAGGCCAAGGTGAGTAGATTGCCTGAGCCTGCGGGTTCGAGACTCGCATGAGCAAATTGGCGAGCCCTCATCTCTACAATAAATCAAAAAATCAGCCAGGCTGTGGTAGCGCATGCCCGTAGTTCCAGCTACTTGGAAGACTGAGGCGGAAGGATCGCCGGAGCCCAGCAAGTCAAGGCTGCAGTGACTGGGAGCAGCCACGGCACTCCAGTCTGGGTGACAGAGTGAGACTCCAACTCAAAAAAAAAAAAAAAATACAGTTTTTAAGGTGAAAGTTTGTTATTTTTTCTTTTCTTTCCTTTTTTTTTTTTTTTGTTTTTAGTTGTAGCCTCACTCAGTCACCCAGCCTCGACCTGCTGAGCTCAGGTGATCCTTCCACCTGACTTCTAAGTAGCTGGAACTACAAGTGCGCCACCAGGCCCAGCTAATTTTTTTGATTTATTGTAGAGATGAGGTCTCGCCAAGTTGCCCAGCCTGATATGGGACTCCTGAGCTCAAGCATTCCTCTTGTCTCAGTCTCCCAAAGTGCTAGGATTACAGGCATGAGCCACTAC
>NW_007254137.1:0-11099 GCF_000164805.1 Carlito syrichta | reverse complement strand
GCTACTTGGAAGGCTGAGGCGGAAGGATGGCCGGAGCCCAGCAGGCCGAGGCTGCGGTGGCCGGGAGCATGCCACTGCACTACTGTCTGGGTGACACAGTGAGACTCCAACTCAAAAAATATATATATTTTGGGCCTCTGTTGTTCAGTGCATATATGTTTATAATTGTTGTCTTGGTTATGAATTAGTACTTTTTTCACTATAAAATGTTCTTGTCTCTGGTAACAATTTGGCCAATAAGTTTATCCTGTCTGATATTCATATAGCCATTCCAGCTCTATTTTACTTGCTATTTGCATGATATATTTTTTCCATCTTTTTACTTTCAACTTATTTGTGTCTTTGAACCTAACATATGTTTTGTAGCACCATACAGTTGATCATGTTGTTTTGTTTTGTTTTTTTTTTAAATGATTGTTCAATTAATTTCTGCCTTCTGATAGGGGAGTTTAATTCATTTATATTTATTGTAATTACAAATATGATAGGATTTATAGTTTCCTTTTGCTTTTGTTTTATGTATGTCATGTTTTTTTTCCCCTATATTCTTCCATTATTATTATTTTCTTTTAAGATGAATTGATACTTTCTAGTGTGCTATTTAAATTCCCTTGCTATTTCTTTTTCTTTTTTTTTTTTCTTTTGAATTGACGGTTCACTCTGTCACCCAGACTGGAGTTCAGAGGCATGCTCATGGCCACCACAGTCTTGACCTGCTGGACTCGGGAGATCCTTCCACCTCAGCCTTCCAAGTAGCTGGAACTACAGGTGCACACATCATAACTGGTAATTTTTTATTTATTGTAGAGATGAGGTCAGGCCAAGTTACCTAAGCTGGTCTCAAACCTCCGAGCTCAGGCAATCCTCTCGTCTCCACACCCCAATTTGCTGAGATGACAAGCATGTGCCACCGAGTCTAGCTCCCTTGCTATTTCTTTTATTATTATTATTTCTTTAGTAATACCCTTGGTATTACTATTAATTTGCTAACTTCACTTTGGCAAGATTAATACTGACTTAATTTCAATAGTATACAAAACTATAGTTTAATAGACCTCAATTTCCTTGACTCTCCTTTCTGTTCTTATTATATCTTTATGTTATAAGCCCATCAATATTGTTTTATAATTAATGTTTTCTGCCATTATCTTTAAATCAGATAAGAGAAACAAAAATTCACTTTTATTGATCTGTGTAAATTACTTTTACTGGTGCCTCTTTTTTATATTAGAAAATATATTTAGAAAGTAAATTTGGGAGAGAGAGAGAGAAAGAAGAGATTCGTTTCCCCAAGGTAGGGGAAGTGTGCAAAGCCAGGAAACATGACTTGGTCATAGCTCAGAAAAAACATGGCCACACCATAGTTTAGCAAGGCAATGGCGGCCAGTGTCTATCTCTCTTTTTTTAAATGTGAATTCAAGTTAATTTCAAGTTAGTTTTATTTCAGATTGATAAACTTTCTTTAGTAGTCCTTGTGAGATATATATGCTAGCAACAAATTCTTTTATTTTTCATTTTTTTGAAATCTCTGTATTTCCCCTTAATTTTTAAAGACTAGTTTTGCTTAATGTAGAATTCTTGGTTAACTGTTATTTTCTTTTAGAACTTTGAACATGTCACTGTAGTATCTTCTGGGCTACATGATTTCTGATAAGTCAGCTATTAATATTATTAAAGATCCATCATATGTGATGATTTTTCTTTTCTTGCTACTTTTAAGATTTTCTATTTGTCTTTAGCTTTCAATAGTTTGAATATTATATGTCGAGGTGCAGATCTCTTTGAGTTTAACTTACTTGAAGTTCATCACTTCTTGGGTGTAGAGATTAATTTTTTAAATCAAATTTGAGAAGTTTTGGAAACCATTTTTTCAAATAGTTCTGTTTTCTCTCTCTCTCTTCCTCAAGGACTTCCATTACATATATGTCATAGTGCTTGATGGTATCCTACAGGTATCTGAGACTCTGTTCAATTTTCTTCATTCTGTCTTATTTCTATTTCTCAAACTAAATCAACTCAATTAGCAATTTTCAAGTTTACTCATTCTTACTTCTATCAATTCAAATATGCAGTTGATCTCCTCTGGTGAGTATATTTTATCTATTGAATTACCTATGCAAAATTTTTATTTATTTGTTTCTCATGTTTTTATTATTTTAAAAAAATTTTTAAATCTTAAAATTTTTTATTTTAAAGATGTAGAGTACAATTCAGGGTTAGGTATACAAATGTTCATTCTGCAGGTACACTTGTTGAATAGGTGTGCCCCCCCAGCAGATTCCCAGTACTGCCAATCCCACCCTCACTTCCCAGCCCTGGCAGTTTCCCTCTACTGTCAATCCTTTTTTATAGTATTATGATAATTGTTCAAAGTCCACTTGTGAGAACATGTGATACTCAGTTCTTTATTTCGGTGCTGATCACTCAGTATTATAGACTCTAAGTCCATCCAAGTTGCTGTGAAGTTCATAATTTTGTCCTTCTTTATAGCCATGTAATATTCCATCATGTATATGTGCCATATTTTTTTTACCCAGTCCTTTTTTAATGGGGAGCGCAGTTGGTTCCATGTTTTGCTATTGTGAATAACACTGCAATAAATATGCAGGTACAGGTATCTTTTTCATAGCATGATTTGAGTTCCTCTGGGTATATTCCCAGTAGGGGGATTGCAGGATCATATGGAAGGTCAATTTTTAGATCTTTTAGGAATTGCCGAACTATTTTCCACAGAAGTTGTATTAGTTTACACTCCCACCAACAGTGTTAAAGTGTTCCCCTTTCCTCACATTCTCTCCAGCATCTGTTGTTTTGTGCGTTATTGATGATGGCCATCCTGACTGGAGTTACGTGGTATCTCAGTGTGGTTTTAATTTTCATTTCGTTGAATACTAGTGAGGTTAAGAATTTTCTCATGTATCTGTTGCCTGCTCATATGTCTTCTTTTGAGAAGTGTCTATTCATATCTTTTGCCCACTTTGTAATGGGGTTGATTGTTTTTTCTTTTCAGCACATTTGAGTTCCTTGTAGATCCTAGATGTTAGGTCTTTGTCAGACACACAGTTGGCAAATATTTTTTCCCAGTCTGTGGGCTGTCTCCCTGCTGTCTTGATGGTTTCTTTGACTCTTCAGAAGCCTATCAGTTTGATGACATACTTTTATTCTTTAGGAAATGTTTTTCTTTGGTTTCTTATATATATATATATATATTTATTTATTTATTTATAATAGCTGATATAAATCATTTGTCCAGTTAAGTCCAACATTTGAACTGCCTCAAGGACATTTTTTTTTTACTTTTTTTGTCCTATGTGAAGACCATCATTTCCTGTTTCTTTTGCATGTCTCAAATTTGTTGTTGTTGTTGAAAGCTGGGCATTTTAACTAATATAATGTGACAACTTTGAAACTCAGATCCAAACTTGGTTGCTTGTTGTTTGTTTGTGTGTTTGTTTTGGGGTCAGAGTCTCATGGCCACTGCAGCCTTGACCTGCAGGACTCAGGCACTCTTTTGCCTCAGCCTTCCCAGTAACTGCAATTACAGTGTGCACCACCACATCCAACTTAAGCTTTGATTTATTGTAGAGACGAGGCCTTGTCGTTGCCCAGGCTGGTCTTGAACTACTGGGCTCAAGCAATCCTCCCACCTCTGCCCCCAAAAGTGCTAGGATTACATTACAAGAGTGAGTCATTGCACCTAGCTGTTATTTCTGTTTTGATGTGGTTAATACTGCTGTTGTTTTGTTGTGTTTTATTTTATGATTATCCTGAACTTATTCTGTAAAGTCTGTATTTTCTGTCATATGCAGCTATTGAAATTCTTGCCAAGTTAGCTTAGAGATCAGCTCATGACTAGACAAAAATATCTCTAGATGCTTTGGTCTAATACATTTTCTACCTTATGCCAAAGGATTTGGGCTTTTGTTGGGACATGTCTTCAATGCTCTGGCAGTTTACAACTCTGCCTTCTTGCTTTTACTTGCTGGTCACTAAGAGTCTTAAGATCAGTCAGAGCTAAAAGACTAGTGCCTTTGTAAGTCTTTCTTCCATATTTACACATTCTCACATGTGTATCTGGCTCAGATTTTCAAGAAGATATCAACGCTTTTCAAGGCCAATACAGTCCCCTCACTTCCCAGTTCTCCCTTTTTAGATTTTTGGACCATTCTTTTGTTTGCCCTAGTTGCTATCACTGTCTCACATGGACATGTTAGTAAATATTTGCTGTGAATTGCTATTGACAAATGACCTAGGAAGATTATACATATATATACATATATACATATATACATATATATATATATATATATATATATATATATATTACTCAATGAATCAGATCAAATACAGATGATTTCTACAAACAGTACTTTTCCAGAGATCTGACCTGGGTCAGAGGTGAGATAGGTGAAGCAATGACTATTCTTTAGGGATGGGGAATTTTTGAAGTTCTCAAAACTTAATCTGCCCTTTTCAGTGACTGCTGCATTGTTGGTTTTAACAGCTGTCACAGTCATGAAGCTTTTGGGTTTCAAAGCTATCAAGGAGATGAGAGAAGGCAAGTTAAAACACTATAAAGTTCAATGTTTTTGCCAAGTTTCTGCCATTTTTCTTGAATAAATTTTCCTCTGATTGTTGTAAGCCTTGGTTAATTTCCAGAGTTCCAAAAATTTGATTTCAATAATTATTGACTGCTTTCTTATAGTCCTTATGGAGAAATAGATTTTTGATGTCCTTATTGCACTATTCTAGAAATACCATGTTCCACCCATTTTGAAAGACTACTTTTTATTCTTTACTGACTTTACCTCAAGTGGAAATTTTACCTAGATACAGCTTCTGTCCCCTTACTCCATATGATTAGAGTCTTTCCTTTGGAAATAACTGGGACATTGTGGAAAAACTTTGATTAGCTGCTGGGTCAATTACAAAGAATCTTTTAATGATCTTGGCATTAAATGTGCTAGAATCGATATATGGATTGCATTGGCAGATAGTAAATAATTGCTTCTTTTTTGATATGTTAGGGCAGGAAGGGGCTGAGATAAATGGAGAATGCTATTTCTTAGAGCACATATTTATATATAAATCAAGACTTCTAAATGTCAGCATGCTGAGGTCTAGAAATAAAGAGTAAAATAAAATTCCTTATGATGTAGTCAGAGTTTCATTTCTTTCTGAGGCTTATGAGGATGAACATGAATGTTTGTGGAGTTAGAGAACCCCTCTGCATTATTTAGAATAGACTGAGTCCACCTACTGATAAACAAACATAAGATAAAGAAATAATACATCACAGTAACATCAAGGCTAGAAAGGCAGATATAATCAGGAATAAATATAATCGTTCCCAAGGGAAAGCCTAAGATTCTAACTAAAATGAATAATAATAATCCTATATTTCAGTATAATTAATGCCAGCAGTTGCAACAAAATATTAGGAGCTTAAAACCATTGGTTTATTTCTTGCTCAAATCACATCCAACATGGCTCAGGTGGTTCTGAGAGAGGAGATAACTGGAGAAAACCTAGGCAGATAATCTCCCCATAACAAAGTAGCAAAACTTCCTGTATCTCAAACTGACACACTTGCGTTGGTAAATAAGCTCCCTACAAGCCTCACAAGCTAGAGCTTAAGTACTCACTGCTTGGATAGAAAAACAACCAATCAGCACACTGACAAGCACTGACCAACCAGCTCACCATTAGGCCCCTATCTCCTGCCAA
This sequence comes from Carlito syrichta, assembly GCF_000164805.1. Taxonomy (NCBI): domain Eukaryota; kingdom Metazoa; phylum Chordata; class Mammalia; order Primates; family Tarsiidae; genus Carlito; species Carlito syrichta. The sequence continues at coordinate 5,372 of NW_007254137.1, read as the reverse complement.
TTGGTTCTTAGTACTGACCAATCAGCACAGCTAGTGCCAACCAATCAGCTCACAGCTAGTGCTAGTCAATGGCTGGTCTTAGAGCTTAAAGCACCTAGTTTCAGCCCCAGATCAGCAACCTCCTTTGGTCCCCTTTCACTGCAGGACCTTTTCTGTTCTCCCTATAAATCTTGCTTTCTCAACTTTCCAGCCTTTGGTGTCCTTCATTCCTCTTGGGCTTGAGACAAGAACCCCAACCTAAGGAGCTGTAGAAGATCATGTGAACTGACGAACCACACCACCTGGGGAATGGCTTGCCAGCTCACAGAGCTGGCTGGACCACAGAGCTGCTGGCCAGAAGGCGAGGCTCCAAAGCTGACTTCAGGGGACTGGCTTGCTAGCCCACCAAATCAGGAACACAATCAGGCTTGGCTTGCCAGTCCATAGGCTTGGTTAGCTGACCCATTGAGCTGACACTCTCAAAGCCCAGGCTGACCCGAAAAATTCGTATCAGTTCTCCTACAAGAATTCTGTACTTCGTAATAATGAAGATACCCTAGTCATTTTTATCTTGCAGCTCCACCTTCTTTGAATGGTTTTTAGTTGCTCAGAGGAGAGAAAATAAAAAATAAATAAAATTCAGATGTCCATTCATCTAGCTTGCCTCAAAACTATCACTTCACCTCTGCTCCCAATTAATTGGTGACAAATCACCACCTAGTCACAGATAGACATGAAAGGATATCCGAAATATAGGTGACCACATGAATAATTAATGACCACTATCTCTGCCATATTCTCACCATCTAACAAACCAAGCAACAAAATAAATTATTCTATTGTCTTTCTGATTGAATCTGATGTTTGTAAATTTTATCTAGTAATCTCAATCTGTTCAGATTAAATTTCACTGTGTATAACTTGTTACATTTAGGTTCAGCTATCAGAAATCTAAAAATTGATGACTTAAAAACACATTACAAAAACTGTTTGGCATTTTCTTATAAGTTTAAAGACACACTTATCATATAACCAGCAATTCTTAGATATTACCTACAGTGGAAGTAATATAAAATTTATGTTCACAAAAAACATATGAGAATATTTACAGTGGTTCAGAAAGCAAATTTAATGTGTAAACTTGCTAGGGTATGATCTCCAGTTGTTTGGGCAAACATCAGTCTAGATATTGCCATGAAGATATTTTTTAGATGTGATTCACATTGAAATCAGCACACATTGAATGAAGATTAGCACCAAAATAAAAGACTTTGAGTAAAGCAGATTACTCTCCATCCTCCATAATATAGTGGGACTCATTCAATTAGTTGAAGGCCTTCGGAGAAAAGCAGGTTTTGATTCTACCTAAATTCTACCACCAGACTGCCTTTTGACTCAAGACTGCAATATTGACTGCTGCCAGAATTGCCAGCCTGCCAGCCTGCTCTAAGATTTCACAGTTATGTGGGATAATTCTTCAAAATAAATCTCTCTTTTCTCTCTCTTTATCTCATTGACCTTGTCTCTCTTTCTCTTTATATAAACATACACATCCACTTTTACATCTGTTTCTCTAAAGAACCCTGACTGAACACAGGTTTTCCTGGAAGAAGAAATGACCATATATGCAACTGCATACCAAATCATGGATTGTGACCAATGATTTGGCTGGATGGTCAGGAACTTAAATGGAACATAACTGGAAATTGGTGACAAGGAGGTCTGGAGAAGAGGTGTATGGAAAAGTCTCTATGAATGGGTCAAAAATGTCAAAAGTGTGTGACTATATTTATGTCCCTTGTGAATGCTCACCAAAGGGTAACCTCAGCAGAAAAAAATTTTAATAGTTAAATAGATGAAATAGCCCATTCTGTTAACACTCATTCACCTCTTTCCTCAGCCACTCCTTCATTGCTTAGTGAGTTCATGAAACAAGTGGCTGTGGTGGGAGGATGGAGGTTATGAATGTGTTCAACAACACAGACTTACAGTCATTAAGAATGACCCCCGACAGGCGCCAAGATGTCCAACAGAGTGGTCTGTCGGGAAGCCAGTCGTGCCGGGAGCTGGTACACAGCCTCAGGACCACAGCTGAATGCACAGCTAGAAGCCTGTTCTTTCTCTGAATGCCATTGAGATTGTAAGCTTCCTGACCTGTGACCACACCAGAAGCCAAGCAGATGCCAGTAGCATGCATAACTGTGAGCCAATTACATCTTTTATCTTCAGAAATTACCCTGCCTCAGGATTGTCTAGTAGAAAGACTATATAAAACCACCCAGTGGCAGACTTCCGGCAAGATGGTGACAGGGCAGCAAGGTCTGTGAGACCCTCTGTGGAAAAGAACACTCACAAAGAGTCTAGCTCTCTCCCACAGACTGCAGCTCCCATCTTCGGGCAGCCTGCTCTTCACAGGGAGCTCAGCGGCTACCATCGCCACTGCTCAAAATCACCGCAGTCTGGGCCACTGCTGCAGCCGTGGATGTCACCGCTGTGGTCATTGCCCCCCCATGCCTGAGGCGACCCATGACTTCAGACTGTGAAACCCCCGCAAGCAGGATGCACTGAGATCGTGCTACCACAGCTGCTGCTGGCACTGCCACTGCCATGCCACACCCCTCCCAGGGAACCAGGCTTGTGGAGCTCTCCCCGTGTATGGGGAGGTGGCCACCATGGATACCATCTCTGGCTCCCTCCCTTCCTGGGCGACCTCCAAACTGAAGGCTTCAGCGGCTGCAGATAAAGGTCAACTGGAGCGGTGAGATAGCACCAACTGCTGGGGAGCCAAGGTAACAACATCAAAATGGGAATGACAGATGCTCTTCCCCCTTGATAAATAGACAAGGCCAGATCTCAGTAGTAGACTGGGCAGGGAGCCCATATCTGAACTGTTCTTCACAGCAGGCCAGGGGAAACTGACCCTAACTGTGAACAATTCTACCAGCCTGCAAAGACAGCTAGAAATCAGAGCTGAAAGGACTTGAAGGAAAAGTCTCAGAGTGTGCTTGGTTGGTTCTGTTAGTTTGCTGACTTTAATCTATTCCATTTCTTTCTATTATTATTTTTTTCCTATTTCTCTATAAACCCCATCTTTGTATAAAGTAATAGCACACCAATAAGAAGGTTGGTTAGCTTGTACATTAGCATCAATGTATGTTTTAGTTTTTTATATGGCTGTTGGTTAATTTTTAGTCGTGGTTATTGTTTTTCTTTTTATTTTTTTCAGTATTTGTGTCTCTCTTCACTTGCTAGTCGGTACACTCATCTGTTTTCCCTCTCACTCCTCTCTCTCTCCATCCTCCTTTTCCCCCCACTGCCTGCTCAATTCTCTTCCCTCTGTTAACCTCATTTTGCTTGCAGGAAGTAAACCTACAACCCCACTGCATGGACAGATTCCAAGACAGTGGGACGTGGGTTTCAGTCAATCCATACACCTGTTGGCAGATACCGGGATCTGCAGAGAGATTTTGAATCACAGCTCCCCCCTTAATTAAATCTCAAAACTGCAAAAAGGACTACCCTCAACCTACAGTCCAACTCCTGAATTGAACAAAGCAAGAGTAAATACATTAGGAAGAATAGGAGATTGAACAAACAGAAGTAAAAGCAACCCCTCCACCCCTGAATAACAGAATTAAAGAAGACAGGTAAGTGGAGCAAAGGAAAAAGCAGGGAGGAAAAATCTATACAAATGAAGAAAAATCAAAAGAAGAATATAGGACTCACACAGACCCCTGGGAGGTCAGACACTGAGAAAACAGACATCAGAACACAAACAATGAAGAGCACCTAGAATGACTGGTCACATGCAACAAACCCAGACATCAAGACATTAATAGAGAGAATTTTAAAAATTGAGGCGAGATAAGAGGAAAATAGGAAGGAGCTGATGACAGAAATAACAGCAGTAAAGAACACTGTGATGGAAATAAATAACAAACTAATAAGCATGGAAAGCAGAATTAGCCAAGCAGAAGAAAGAATCTCAGAGCTTGAAGACCAAAATACAGAACTAACCCAAACTATCAAAAACACAGAAAAGAAGCTTAAAAAGAGAGAAAAAACCCTTCAATAGATGAATGATTACTTCAAGAGACCCAATCTAAGAGTAATTGGTCTTCCTGAGGCAGAGAGAGAGTCAGAGGCCACACTGGAACAAACATTTCATGAAATCATGAAATCATTCAAGAAAACTTCCCCCATCTCATCAGTGATACAAAAATTAAAACACAAGAGATTTAGAGAACCCCTGCAAGACAACAAATGAGAAGACCAACTTCTAGACACATAATAGTTTGCCTAAACAAGTAGCTATAAAAGAAAAAGTCCTAAAGGCAGCAAGGGAAAAAGGTCAGACTACCTACCAGGGAAGACCAATTAGAATAGCAGCAGATTTATCTACAGAAGCCCTCTAGGCTAGGAGAGCTTGGAGTCCTATCTCCAAAATTCTAAAAGATAAAAAATTTCAACCAAGAATAACCTACCCAGACAAGCTAAGCTTCATCAGTGAGGGAGAATTGAAATCTTTCCCAGATATCCAATACCTAAGAACCTACACTGCCACCAGACCACCCCTACAAGAAACACTTTAGAAAGTACTGAACACAGAAGAAAAGGAAAAAAGAACAACAATGTTCTTCACAAGCGTATAGGCAAAAGATTAACAACACACATGAACCAAGTCCAAAACTCAAAGAAAGACAACAAAAAAACAGGAACAAAACTCTGTAAGAACCTTATGACGGGGATCAACTCTTGCATTTCAATAATTAACCTAAATGTGAATGGACTACATGCACCACTGAAAAGATATAGAATGGCAAAATGGATAAAATATCACCAGGCAACATTTTATTGCCTTCAAGAGACTCACTTCAGTAGAAAGGATACTCACAGACTCAAAGTAAGAGGATGGGAAACAAACTTTCAGGCGAACAGAACACAAACGAAAGGAGGAGTCGTGATCTTAATTTCAGACAAAATACCCTTTAAGCTATCAAAAATTTTAAAAGATACAGAAGGCCACTACATAATGATAAAAGTTTCAATCCACCAACAAGAAATATCCATCTTAAACATGTATGCACCCAACATAGGAGCGCCAACTTTCATAAAGCAGCTTCTACATAAACTCAAAAAAGATATCAACTCTAACATTATCATAGTTGGGGGCTTCAATACCCCACTCACAATCCTAGACAGAGGACCCCTGTCCAGAGATTATCAGGGCAAAAAAATCAGCAACGAGATCCAGAACCTCAATGTGACTCTTGACCAAAAGAATTTAATTGATACCTACAGAACACTCCATCCAACGACCACAGAATATGCACTCTACTCATACCACATGGAACTTACCCTAAGATCGAACACATACTTGGCCATAAAACAAG
>NW_007254136.1:0-3646 GCF_000164805.1 Carlito syrichta | reverse complement strand
AGCTCTCTAACTAGCTGAACTGCTTTCTAGCCAGTTGAATTAAGTAGCTTGCTACATAACTATCCAGCTGAATTAACTAGGGTACTTATCTAACTAGCCAGCTGTCTAGCAAGTTGACTTAAATAACAAGTTACCTAACTACCCAGTGGGCTAGTCAGCTGACTTATCTAGATGAGTTAACTATCTAGCCAGATGGCTATACATTTGAAATAAGTAGCTAGCTACATACTTGGCAATCTGGCTAGCAGGGTGACTTAAGCTGACTTAACTAGCTAGTCAGGTGGTTAGTCAACTGACTTAATTGCCTAGCTACGTAGCTAGCCATCAGACTAGACAACTGACTAAACTAGCTGACTTAACGAAGCAGCCAGCTGGTTAGCCAGCAGACTTAACCAGCTAGCTACCTAGACAGACAACCGGATAGCCAACTGACTTAAGTAGCTGACATAATTAGATGCCTGATTGCTACCCAGCTGACTTAACTAGTTACCTACATACATAGCCCACTGGCTTGCCAGTGAACTTAACTACCTAACTACTTAGCTAACCTTCTGGCCAGTGAGATAACTTAACTAGGTGACTTAACTAGCTAGCCAGCTTACAGAAATAGCTGACATAACTAGCTAACTATGTGCCTAGTTAGTTGACTTTACTAGTTGTTTTAACTAGCTAGCTCCCTCCCTAGCTATCATATAGGTAGCAGACTTAGTTAGCTTACTTAACTACGTAGCCAGCTGACATATCTAGCTGAAATAACCTCCTAGCTACGTAGCTAGGCAGCTGACTTATCTAGCCGACTAACTAGCCTGCCAGTTGTCTATGCATCTGACATAGCTAACTTTTTAATAGTAGTTATATGAGCTGACTAGACAACTGACTTAATGAGCTGAAATAACTAGCTAGATAGCTGGTTAGCCAGCTGACTAAACAAGCTGAATTAATTAGCTTGCCAGCTGGCTAGCCAGATGACTTAATTGCCTAGCTACCTACCTAGCCAGCAGCCTAGCCAGCTGACTTAACAAGTTGACTTAGCGAAGTAGCCAGCTGTCTAGTCAACAGACTTAACTACCTAGCTACCTAGCTGCACAGCTGGATAGCGAGGTGACTTAAATAGGTTACATAACAAGATAGCCTCATAGCTAGCCAGCTCACATAACTACCTACCTACCTACATAGCCTGCTTGCTTGCCAGCTGATCTAACTACCTAACTACCTAGCTAACATGCTGGCTACCGAGATGACTTAACTGTGTGAATTAACTAGCTAGCCATCTGGCTAGCCAGCCGTTTTAACTACCTACCCTGCTTTGCAACTGGATAGAGAGCTGACTTAACTAAATGCCTTAACAAGCTAGCTTCCTAGCTAGCCTGATGACTTAACTAGCTAACTACCTAGATAGCCATCTGACTGGGCAGTTGAGTTAACTAGCCTAATTATCTTGCTAGACAGCTGGCTGGCCAGCTGACTTAACTAGCTGACTTATGTAGCTAGAGTGCTGGCTGGCCAGCTGAATTAACTAGCTGACTTAACCAACTAGCCAGCTGGCTAGTCAGCTGAGTTAGCTAGCTAGCTACCTAGCTAGCTAGCTAGAAGGGAAGCCAGCTGAATTAACTAGCTGACTTAACTTTTTAGCCAGCTGGCTAGCCAGCTGACATAACTAGCTTGTTACCTAGCTAGCCAGCTGGGAAGTCAGCTGAATTAACTAGTTGACATAACCTGCTATCCAACTGGCAAACCAGCTGACTCAACTAGCTGACTTACCTAGTTAGCCAGCTGGCTAGCCAGCTGACTTAACTAAATCTCTACATAGCAAGCTAGCTGGCTAGCCAGCTGACTTAACTAGCTGACTTAATTATCTAGCAAGCTGGATAGCCAACTGAAATAATTATCTCATTATTTAGCTAACCAACTGGGTAGCCAGCTGACTGAACTCACTGACATAAATATCTGGCCTGCTTTCTAGTCAGCTGAATTACATTGCTTTCTATATAGATAGCCTGTTGGCTAGCCAGCTGACTAAACTAGGTGACTTAACTAGCTAGCCAGCTGTCAAGTCAGCTGAGTTAAATAGCAACCTACCTGGCTAGCCTGCTGGATAGCAAACTGACTTATATAGGTGACTTAACTAGCTAGCCAGCTGTGTAAACTGCTGACATAACTATCTAGCTACCCAGCTAGCCAGCTGTCTAGTCAGCTGACTTAACTAGGTGACTTAACTATTTAGCAAGCTAACTTAATTAGCTGATTTAACCAGCTAGATACCTAGATCATCAGCTGGCTTAACTAGCTGACTTAATGAGCTACCTAGCTGACATAAATAGCTGTTTTATATAGCTAGATTCCTAAGCAACCAGCTGACTTAACCTGCAGAAATAACTAGCTAGCCAGATGACTAAACTTCAGACTTAACTAGAATTTAACTAGCCAACCATCTGGATAGCCAACAGACTTAACGAGCTGACTAAACTAGCTAGGCAACAGGTTGCCAGATGATTTAACTAGCTGATTTAACCAGTTAGTTAGCTGGTTAGCCTGGTTAGTGACTTAACTAGCTGGCTACATTTCTAGACAGCTGGCTAGCCAACTGACTTACCCAACTGACTTGAGTTAGCAAGCTGGCAAACCAGCTCACTTAATTAGCTAGATTCCTACAAAGCCTGCAGGCTAGCCAGCTGACTTAGCTATCTGACTTGAATAGCTATCCTGCTGTCTAGCAAGCTGACATATCTAGTTGGCTACCTGCCTAGCCAGCTGGCTAGACAGTTGACTAAATTAGCTGACTTAACCAGCTAGCCTGTTGTCTAGCCAGCTGACTTAACATGCTGACATCACTAGCTAGCCAGGTAGTTATCTAGATGACTTAGTGTGTGGACCGGTTACCTGACTTAACTAGTCAGTGAGGGAGAGAGCCGACTGGTCAAGTGACTTAAGAAGTCAGCAAGTGAGTGAGCCGACTGGTAAGCTGACTTAAGTAGTCGACCAGCATGTGAGCCAACTGGTCAACTGACTTAACGAATCTGCCGCTGAGTGAACTGACTGGTCAGCTGACTTTAGCCGACTGGTGAGTGAGCTCACTGGTTAGAAGACTTCATTAGTCAGCCGGTGAGTGAGCAGACTGGTGAGTCAAATTAACTAGTTGGCCATCGAGTGAGCTGATGGGTGAGATGCCTTAACGAGTTGGCCAGTGAGAGTCATTGGTGAGCTGACTTAACTAGATGGCGGTCAAGCAAGCTTACTAGTTATCTGTCCTGTTGTCCTGCGAGCACATCAATGAGTTTGTTGAACTTTTGGTTGGCGAGTTAGCTGACTAGTTTGCTGACTAGTTGACAGGTTAGTGAGCTGACTGATGGAAAGTGAGCATGGCCACTAGTTAGCTGACCAGCTTGCTGAGTTGATAGCCCACTAGTTAGCTAAGTAACTAGATGATTTGCTAGCTGACTTAAATATATAGCTGACTAGTTAGCTGGCTATGTGACTGACATAACTAGCTAGTAATGAAGCGATCTAAGTAACTATCTAGCTGACTTAACTAGGTAGCTAAATGGATAGTTAGCTGGCTAGCTGACTTAACTATCTAGCTGATAAGTTAGTTGACTAGATAGCTGACTTAAATAGCTAGCTGTCAAGCAACCTGACTACATGGCTG
>NW_007254135.1:2263-3267 GCF_000164805.1 Carlito syrichta | reverse complement strand
CCACATTTTGGGAGGTCTTGTGAAGGGGAACCAGGGAATCTTGAATTCCAGTTCCCAAAGAATTTATGGACGTCTTTCTCGTCATATCCAAAAAACTGGAATTCTTGATGACCAGGAACTGTCTCGGCATCCTGCAGATTGAAGCAGGAAACAGTGTAATGGAGGTCGTCATATACAGGAAAGTACACGTCATATTGCTAAGGAAGTATAAGGAATCTTCCTTATATGAGTTCTCAATCCCAAAAACTACAGGCCATGTTCCTAAAACGTAACCAAGAATCAGGTTTTGAAGTAGGAATCTGGACAATGGGAGTCCTCACATATAGGAAACTTCACTGCCTATTGCTAAGTAAGAATAAGGAATCTGCTTTACTCGGGTCCTCAATCCCAAAAAAGTTTAAGGTCATCTTGCTATGGGCTAAACACCCATCATGGTGGTTTCGAGCATGAATCTGGAAAACGGAGTCCTTATTTGCAGGGAACTACATGACCTTTTGCTAAGAAAGAATAAGGAATCTGAGTTACAGGAGTCTTCAATCTCAAAAATCTACAGAGTATCTTGGAACGTTCTAAATAGAATCAGAGTTTCAAAGCACGATGTATGTAATGAGAGTCCTAATATACAGGAAAATACACAGCCCCTTGCCAAGGAAGAAAAAGAATCGGGATTATAGCAGTCCTCAGTCCTTAAAATAAGCAGGCCATCTGCTGTGGGCTAAAGAAGAATCAGGGTTTAGAAGCTGGAACATAGGTAATACCATTCCTCATATGCAGAATTTACATGATCTCTAGCTAAGGATACCAAAGAAAGCTCTTTTACACGGTTCCTCCATCACAATATCTACATGAAATCTTACTAATGGGAAAGGAAGAATCAGGGTTTCCAAACAGGATCTGGGGAAAGGGAGTCTTCATATACAGGACATTTCACAGCCCGTAGGTAAAGAATAATAAGGAATCTGTGATACACTAGTCCTCAATCCGAACAACTCTCAGGGTGTCTG
>NW_007254135.1:0-847 GCF_000164805.1 Carlito syrichta | reverse complement strand
TCAATCCAAAAAATTCTCAGGTTGTCTGCTATGGGACAAACAAGAAACAGATCTTCGAGCTCCCCAAATGTTTCAGTGCAATTTAGCATTCGGATATTATGAATCGGTTATATCTGGACTCCAGCAACATTCTGGTCCTGTTAATAGTTGTAAATTGTGTTGGGCACTCCAAATCCGTTAGATTCCTCAAAACAACTAAGGCCAGATTCCCGGACAAAAAGAATCTTCTTGCCATATTTGAATGTAACTCTGGTGTTAAGGTGAACCCTGTAATCCTTCCCCTTCCGTGTCTCTTTTATTTTGAGACGGGACAAGGGATTTTCACTTGCCAAATGTTTACTACGTACTTTTAATAGTAACCAGGAAGCATGGAAACCACTTCCCTAGGAGACTTCTTGGCATCTCTCTTTTGATATACTGAATTTCGAATCCAAATCGACTGGAAAAATCAGGGCATCTAACTGAGAATAAAAAGGAAATCCGGTTCTAGGAGTTCTCATTTTCCGGAATTTACAGGGCCTCTTGATAAGGTTTAATCAGCAATCTGGGCTTCTGGGTCCCTACATTTTCAGAGCTACTTGCTCCGTGGATACGTGAAATCTGTCATTACACATCCTCAGGATCTTTCTGGTCTTCTTGTTAGTTGTAATCAAGGATTTGGCCCTAGAAATTCTTTTATTTTCAGGGACCATCTACAACCATAATCATATTCCCCAGAATCAATGTATATTGGTACAAAATTCCTCGATTCAGGTGACCTCAAAGTACAGAAAATTCTTGTGGATGGGCATGTAGGAATTGGGGATTGGATTTGGAATATTCCACATTTGAGAAGGTCTTGTGAAGG
>NW_007254134.1:1845-2883 GCF_000164805.1 Carlito syrichta | reverse complement strand
CCAGTACAACGCCCTGATTTTTCCTGTCTATTTGGATTCCAAATTCAGTATATCAAAAGATATATGCCCAGAAGTTTCCTAGTTTCGTGGATTCCATTTTTCCTAGTTACCATTAAAAATATGTAGTAAACATTTGGCAAGTGCAAAACCCTTGTCCCTTCTCAAAATGAAAAGAGACACGGAAGGAAACAGATTACAGGGTTCACCTTAAGACCAGATTTACATCCAAATGTGGCAAGAAGGTTCTTTTTGTCGTGGAATCTGGCCTTATTTGTTCTGAGGAACCTAACGGACTTGCAATACCCAATCTCATTTACAACTTTTAAGAGGACCAGAATGTTGCTGGAGTCCTGAAATGACCGATTCATAATATCCGAATGCTAAATTGCTCTGAAACATTTGGGGAGCTCGAAGATCTGTTTCTTGGTTGTCCCATAGCAGACAACCTGGGAATTATTTGGATTGAGGGCGCGTACAACAAGGATTCTTTATTTGTATTTAGTTGGAGGTCATGTAGTGTCCTTTATGTGAGGTGTGTCTTTTCCTTGATTCCTGTTTCGAAACCCTGTTTCTTGTTTAGGCCTTAGTAAGAATTCATGTAGATTTTTTGATAGACGAACAGTGGAAAACAGATTTCTTCTCTTTTATTAGCAAGAGACCATGTAGCTTCCTGTATATGAGGATTGATATTACCCACATTCATGCCTTGAATCCCTGATTCTTCTTCAGCCGTCAGCAAGATGCCCTGTAGATTTTCAGGACTCATGACTCGTATAACCCAGATTCCTTATTTTTAGCAACATCCGTACAATTACCTGTATATGAGTACTCCTGTTCACAGATACATGCGTCAAAAGCTTGCTTCTTTTTTAGGACTTAGGAAGACGCCGTATACTTTTTTGGAGATAGAGAAAACATGTCACCCACATTCCTTATTCTTTCTTAGTAAAAGTCAGTGCATTTGCCTGTATATGAGGATTTCATTTCCCTAGTTTATGCTTCAAAAACCCAAATTCGTGTTTAGCCCTTAGCAAGAAC
>NW_007254134.1:0-1042 GCF_000164805.1 Carlito syrichta | reverse complement strand
CGACTCTTGTAATTCAAATTCTTTATTCTTTCTTAGCAAAAGGTCATGTAGTTCCTTGTAAATAAGGACTCCATTTTCCAGATTCATTCTCGAAAACACCATGATTCGTGTTTAGCCCATAGCAAGATGACCTTAAGCTTTTTTGGGATTCAGGACACGAGTAACACAGATTCCTTATTCTTACTTAGCAACAGGCAGTGAAGTTTCCTTTATGTGAGAACTCCCATTACCCAGATTCCTACTTCAAAAACCTGATTCGTGGTTACTTCTTAGGAAGACGGTCTGTAGTTTTTGGGATTGAGGACTCATATAAGGAAAATTCCTTATACTTCCTTAGCAATATGACGTGCAGTTTCCTGTATATGAAGACCTCCATTACCCAGCTTTCTGCTTCACTCTGCAGGATGCCAAGACAGTTCCTGGTGCCCGAGAATTCCAGTTGTTTGGATATCAAGAGAAAGACGTCCATAATACTCTTTGGGAACTGGAATCCAAGATTCCTGGTTCCCCTTCACAAGACCTCCCCATAATGTGGAATATTCCAAACCCAAAAACCCAATTCCTACTTGCCCACCCACAAGAATTTTCTGTACTTTGAGGTTATTTGAATCGAGTAATTTTGTACCAATACACCTTTTCATTCTGGGGAATATGATTATGGTCGTATATTGTCCCAGGATACAAAAGGATTTCTAGGGTCAAATCCTTGATGACAACTAACAAGAGGACCAGAAAGATCCTGAGGATCTGTAATGACAGATTTATCATACCCACGAAGCAAGTAGCTCTAAAAATATAGGGACCCAGAAGCCCAGATTGCTGATGAAACCTTGTCATGAGGCCCTGTTGATTCCAGAAAATCAGAACTCCTAGAACAGGATTTCCCTTTTAATTCTCAGTAAGATGCCCTGATTTTTCCTGTCGATTTTGGATTCCAAAATTCAGTATATCAAAAGACAGAAGCCCAGAATTCCTAGGTTCGTGGATTCCATGATTCCTGCTTACCATTGAAAGTATGTAGTAACCATTTGGAACGTGCAAA
>NW_007254133.1:4443-5257 GCF_000164805.1 Carlito syrichta | reverse complement strand
CATCCCTTCTTGATAAAAACCCTTGAACAGCTAGGCATAGATGGAACACACCTCAAAATAGTAAAAGCCATCTATGATAAATCTGCAGCCAACATATTGCTAAACAGACAGAAATCGGTATCATTTCCCCTGAAAACCAGAACAAAAGAAGTCTGCCCATTCTCACCCCTCCTGTATAACATACTATTGGAAGTCCTAGCTAGAGTAATCAGACAAGAGAAGGAAATCAGGTGTATCCAAAGAGCAAAAAGTTGAGTTATCCCTTTTTGCAGATGACTTGATGCTGTACCTCAAAAACCCAAGAGAATCTGTCAAAAACCTCTTTGCACTGATAAAAGACTTTGGCAAAGTCTCAGAGCATAAGCTAAATGTGCAAAAGACAGTCATCGCATGCACGCTGTGTATACAAACAATATATAAACAGAAACCCAAATAAAAAGCACAATTTCATTCACAATAGCTACAAAATAAAGAAATAAATACCTTGGCATCTACCTAACCAGAGAAGTGAAAGAACTTTATGAAGTAAACTGCAAAACACTGCTCAAAGACATCAAAGATGATACAAACAAATGAAAAAATATTCCATACTCATGGTTTGGAAGACTCAACATTGTTAAGATGTCCATCCTACCCAAATCAATCTATGGATTTGATGTAATACCCATTATTTTACCAGTATTATTCTTCTCAGAACTGGAAGCAACAATACAGAAATTCATGTGCAAACATAAATGAACACAACTAGCCAAACAATTCTCAGCAAAGAAACAAAGCTGGAGATATCACACTTCCAGACTTTAAAGTTTATTAT
>NW_007254133.1:0-3092 GCF_000164805.1 Carlito syrichta | reverse complement strand
CCAAGTACCAAGTGAGAGAATCAGAGGAGACTCTGCAAGGGATAAAGTTCTTCATACTAGGCAGGACCACCAAAGAAGTTTCACCAGATTTTGGAACTTTAAACAGTAACTAAATTGTAATATTCATAATGACCATGCCATATATGTTATTGTACATGGCTTTTCTTGATTGTCTGTTGAATGAAAAATAATACTATATATCTGATTTATATTGCTTTTTTCTAGGAGTAATAGGTGAAGTCACTCAGAATTGTGGACATTATGCATTGGTCCAAGACCATCAGTGGACAGCAGAAAACTCCACCTCAGAATACATGACATGCATCTTGTCTTTGAACAAGTGCATCCACAGAGGTGTGGGTATAAAGGAGATGTGGGACTGACAGGAATGCAGGTAGAAAGGTGGAAAATAAATGATGACCTAGATTTGATTACCGGTTACGTTTAATTTCAATCTGCAGCTTATGTTTTGTTTTATTTTGCTTTGCATCATTGAATATATTTTCACAGTTGCTGTGCCAATTTTACCAATTGCTTTTGCTAAATTTGGAATTTCTAATCTCAGACCACTATATTTTACTATAGGTGAACTCTCTCTAATGTTTTCTGTTTTCATTTCAGTATGGTAGGCTGAAAAACAGACTCTGCACTCCCCCAGTTAAAACAAAACAAAGACAAACAAAAACATAATACCAACCCTCTAATTCCTGGAATCTTTGAATATGTTACCTTGCTTAGAGTAAAAGTCTTTGCAGGTGGATTAAGTCAGGTTTTTAAATAGGAAGTTTTCTTCCGATTGTCTGAGTGGGACTAATGTAATCACAAAAGCTACTTATTAGAGAAACTAAGAGAGTAAGAGTCAGAGTAAAGATGTGACAATGGAAGCAGATGTTATAGTGATGCATTTTGAAGATAAATGAAGTGAATAAAAGCCAAGATTATCAGGCAGTCTTGGTGACCTGGAAAAGGAAAGAGAGATTTTCTCCTAGAGCCACCAGACAGAACCAGTCCTTTTGACACCTTGATTGGATGCCCATATCTGAGTTCTGATCTCTAGAACTATAATAAATTTATATTTTCAAACTTGTGGTAATTTTCTATAGCAGTAATAGAAAATGAATGGAGAATTTTCCATTAGATCTAGACCTAATCAGAATCATTTTTACTTTCCAGGGAAATTATTATTTTTTGTTGTCATTCTTTTTAAAAATAGTAGACTACTAAGTTAACAACACCCCCTGTCACTAGTGTGTTCCATAACGCACTTTTGATAATTTTTTTTGAGTACTTGTTTTTCGTTTTTTCTCTGATTACTAGTTTTTTCCTGATGCTCCCCACCATTGGCATATATTTTAATGAACTTGACCTCTATCCTTGAATGAGTTCTATAGTATGTACCCACCACAATGTATTTACTCATTCTTCATAAGTTAAAAAGTACAAGTTCCAACTTTTGGATATTATAAGTAATGCTATGAATATCATCTTTGTAAATTTCCTTTTAGGAGTGATATTATAAAGACTTAGGTTATATGCTTATTACATTTTGTAAGCTGTTGCCTAATTGTTCTGCGGCATAGCTACAGAGTTAGTTTATGATGACTACTTCTCCACTGACAGTCTTATAATCATTTGGTATGGTTCGACCCTTTAATTCTTATGAATTTGATACATACAAGATATCTATTTATTTATTTTAATTTTACTTGTACTGTATCTACAAGGCTGAGAATGCCTTGATCAGTGTGCTTATTGACCATGAAGTGCGAGGTTGCGACTAGAGGCAGAGCCTTGGGGGCCAAGAGATTGAAGGAGGAGGGATCCTTGCCTGGTTCTGATGCTGATTACTGAGATTGGAAAAACAAAAGAAAATAATAAAGAAAAACAAACTCATGTTGTCTCTAAGAGATGAGTTGTTTTCCATGGTAGGTGGGAGATCAAATGAAGCTGCCCATGAGTCTAAACCCTGTAGAGGTCCCAGCTGCTCCCAGAAGTCACAGTCTTCAGTTTGGATCAGAAGTCTGGAGAGTAAGATCTTTAGAGTTAGCAAGAAAAGAATTCTGGAAAAACAACAACAACAACAACAACAAAACAAAAAAACAGGGGTTGTAAAGCCAAGGGTTATCTCTTCTCCCTAAGGAATAAAAAGTGATAAAGAAGAGTAGCCAAAGAGACATGTCTCATTATCAAAATGTGTTAGACTGTTCTCAGTAACGGAGGGAATTCAATAAATGTTATATTTGTATGGCTTTATGAATGTTCTCAAATCCATACCTATAAACCAACTTATAAAAAGTTATGTTCATAAAACGGTTAAATACTACTACTAATGCAACATAACCTTTACTATTTTCTATGGTGTAAGTATGATTCTAGTGTAATTTTGTCAGGTAATACCTTATACTTACTGCAGGGGAGAGTTAGTTATGCAGTATCCCTACATATATTACATAATAAAATGAAAGCTTCTACCTTCTATTTTTGGCATCATGTATAAGATATAGAAATTCAAGTCAATGATAGAGTTTCCACTGGATGAAAGCAATTACCTTAGACAATGATTGTTGCAATGCTCCAGTCCTGTAAATACTGGCTGATCCTGGCAGACACTGATGTCATCGTTAGGTTACAGAACACTGCTGTGTTCTTAATGATGATTTGAATTATAACTGCCCTGTTGATGTGTCCAACACTAGTTAGGACAGTGATTTGGTGAAGAGATAGCCTCTTGAGCGATTTGTTGTTCTCAAATGTACACATTTTATTCTTTTTCATCATCAACTGACTCTCTGAGAGCTGAGGTTCCCTGAGAGAAGTTCTGATTGAATAACCCTCTAGAGAGTTCAACCATGAAACTGAAACAAAAAACAAATCATCCTGAAATCAAGTACTACCCCTGAAAAAAAGAAGAGAGGTATGTGTCAATATATTCTCAGAACACAGGCTGACCAGGAATTTCCTCCTGGAAAAGGAGGAAGAGGGGATTCTTTGTTTAGGTAGAGGGAGAAAGAGATCATAGGAAAAGGAAAAGTGACTAAGGGGGTTGAAATGTGCATATTGGTTTTTCTGAGGGGCCATTGAGCAAAGAGAAG
>NW_007254132.1:10709-15270 GCF_000164805.1 Carlito syrichta | reverse complement strand
CTAGATAGCCAGCTGTCTAGCCAACTGACTTAACTAGCAAGCTACGTAGCTAGGCAGCTGTCTTCTCAGCTAACTAAACTAGGTGACTTAACTAGCTGGACAGCTGGCTAGACAGCTGACATAGCTAACTAGCTTCCCAGATAGCAAGCTGGCTATCCAGCTGTCTTAACTAGCTGACATAACTAGCTAGCCAGCTGGGTATCCAGCTGAGTTAACTGCCTAAGTACCTAGCTAGCCAGCTAACGTAATTGACTGAAATAACTCGTGAGTCAACTGGCTACCCTTCTGACATAACCAGCTTTTTAACTAGCTAGCCACCTGACTAGAAAACAGCCTTCATCAGCTGATTTAACTAGCTAGACAGCTGGTTAGCCAGTTAACTAAAGTAGCTGACATTAATACCTGTCCAGCTGTCTAGCCAGCTGATTTAATTTCCTAGCCACCTAGCTAGCCAGCAGCCCAGTCAGCTAACTTAACTAGCTGACTTAATGATGTAGCCAGCTGACTAGTCAGCAGACTTAACAAGCTACCTACCTAGCTAGATAGCTTGATAGCCAACTGATTTAACTAACTGACATAACTAGATAGCCTGATGGCTAGCCAGCACACTTAACTAGCTACCTACCTACATAGCCCTCTGTCTTATCAACTGATTTAACTACCTAACTACCTAGCTAATATGCTGGCTAGCGAATTGACTTAACTACATAACTTAAGCTAGCCAGCTTGCTAACCAGCTTATTTAACTAGCTAGGAACCCTGCTAGGTAGCTGGCTAGCTGGGAGACTTAACTAACTGACTTAACTAGCTAGATACCTAGATACCAGCTGACTTAACTAACTGGTTAACTAGCTAGCTACCAAGGTAGCCAGCTGACTCAACTAACTGACTTAACTAGCTATCCAGATGGCTGGCCCGCTGGCTTAACTAGTTGACTTAATTAGCAAGCCAGCTGACTGGCCAGCTGAATTAATGAGCTGATATCACCAGCTAGCCAGCTGACTTAACTAGTTAGCTACCTAGCTACCTAGCTGGGAAACCAACTGAATTAACTAGCTGGCCTAAATAGCTAACCAGCTCTCTAGCCAGCTGACTTAACTAGCTTCCTACCTAGCTAGCCAGCTGGCTAACTAGCTGACATAACTAGTTGACTTAACGTGCTAGACAGGTGACTAGCCAGCTGACTCAACCAGCTGAATTAACTAGTCATCCAGCTAGCTAGACACCTGACATAACTAGCTCTCTAACTAGTTAGCTAGTTGGCTAGCCTGCTGACTTACCTAGCTGACTTAATTAGCTTGCCAGCTGTCTAGCCAACTGACTTAAGTAGCTCACTACCTTGCCAGCCAGCTGGCTAGCTAGCTAACTTAGCTAGCTGACTTAAATAGTTGGCCTACTTGCTAGTCAGCTGAATTAACTAGCTTGCTATATAGCTAGCCACCTGGCTAGACAGCTGACTAAACTAGGTGAATTAACTAACTAGCCTTCTGTCTAGCCAGCTGACTTTATTCGCAAGCAACCTAGCAAACTGGCTAGCCAGCTGACTTAACTAGGTGATTAAACTAATTAGACATTAGGCTCGACAGCTGACTTAACTATCTAACTTCCTAGTGAGCCAGCTGTCTAGTCAGGTGACTACTAGGTGACTTAACTAGCTTGCCTGCTGGCTAGCAGACTGACTTAACTGCCTAGGTACCTAACTAGCCAGCTAATAGCTAGCTGACTTAACCAGCTAGCTACCTACATATCCCGCTGGCTTGTTAGCTGATATATTTACCTATGTACCTAGGTAATTCGCTGGCTAGTGAGCTGACTTAAATAGGTTACTTAACTAGCTATCTAACTGACTTGCCAGCTGACTTAACTAGGTAGCGACCCAGCTAGGCAGCTGGCTATCCAGCTGACAATTTGCTGACTTACCTAGCTAGCAAGCTGACTTAACTAGCTGACGTAAGCAACTAGTTACCTAGCGAGCCAGGTGATTTATCTACCTGGCTTAACTAGCTAGCTAGCTAGCAAGCTACCTAGCCAGCTGACTTAACCAGCTGACTTAACTAGTTACCTAGCTGCCATTACTAGCTGACTAATAGAGGTAGCTTTCTAGCTAGCCTGCTGACTTAACTAGCTGAAATAACTATCAAGCCAGATGTCTAGCCATCTGACTTAACTAGCTTTTTAACTAGCTAGCCAGCTGGATAGACAACTGTCTTAATGAGCTGACTTAACTAGCTAGCCAGCTGGTTGCCAGCTGTTTTAACTAGCTGACTTAACTTGCTGCTCAGCTGGTTGCCAGCTTGTTGGGAGCCAACATCTATAGCTACATGACTGAGGCCTATAAAGGCCCATCTGAAAGATCGCCTCTGACAAGCAATACCTATAATATCGGTGTGTGAATAGTGACCAGTGTGCATACATGGCAACAAAACTTATGTTAGGATACAAAACTTTTAAGTAAATATCAATATGCCTGATGGAAAGTGCACAGCAGAATTATTTTTCTCTGTCTATCTAAGTTGTACTCCTTTTTCAAGACATTTTTAAACTTCTATTTCCTGGTAGACTGGTCAGTCAGCTTTTGTTCCCGAAAGCAGTTTCTCCTAGAGCTAAGATTAGAAACTAAATTACCAAAATAGTTTTATTGCCCTGCCTCTAGCCAGGCAGAACGTTTTTCCAGTTTAAGTATATGCCGAAACTCTGTTTGCCTCTACCCCCTAGCCATCGTCACGGCAACTGTGTGTTCCATTATCCAAGAGTATGAAAGCTACAATTTGATTTATAGAATAGACTTGTTAGGATAAAAAATGTACACTTAAAGTCGCACTCACATTTTACAGTATATTTGAGCAAATTTATGCTTGCTGTTTTGTTTCCTTTTGCTACATTATTCAAATATAATAGTTACTATAAAAGAATTAATGATAATGTATTAGCCTAATAAGATATAGCATAGTATTAAAGTTCAATCATCAGATTATACAAAAATTAAAGTTTAGATATATGAAACTCATATAAGTCATGGTAAGGTTTTGTAGTTCATGAATAAGTTTTAAATTAATTGTCATAGAATTACAGGGCACTATGTTGAATCATAATAGGTTAATGGAATAAATAAAAATTAAGTCATTTAAGTAAACTTATAGATTATAGTATAGTGTTAAGTTGATAATATTAATCGTTAAAAAATATTAGGAGTCAGTGAACTTGGATTGAACCTAGAGTTAACTTAGAAAGTTTTTTTGTATTAATCAGGGTTTAGAACAAAGAGTATAATATGAATGATTTATTGAACATTATGGAAAGCACTTTGAACAATCTGTATTGAAATTGTGCACCTGTGATCTTAATGTAAGTTTTGTGAAGCACGTCATGCATCATGGAATTGTAATTGTTTGCTTAGAACTTGCAAGTCTCGTGATGGTCTTGTGATGCATAGTTTGTAAAGCGTGATATACATCATGGAATTTGTACGCCCCCAGCAAGTAATTATCACACTGCTGGAGGGTATAGAAAATGGCATATAAGTTGGAAGGAGTCTGAATAAAATTTGGACTCAGTTCTGATCAGACTGATCCCAGAAGAACTGCCTCCGAGTGGTCTCTTCTCACTGTCTTGACTCTCCGGTGTGGGCACAACCCCCCTCATAGATCGGAGCTGGTCTCTGACACCAGCTGACTTAACGAGCTGACTTAAACAGCTAGTCAGCTGGCTAGCCAGCTGACTTAACTAGCTGGCTACCTATCTAGCCAGCAGGCTACCCAACTGACTTAACTAGTTTACTTAAGCTAGCATGATGACTAGCCACCCTATTTAACTTGCTAGCTATCTACATAACCAGCTGACTAGCCAGCTGTCTAAACTAGCTGAATTAACCAGCTAGCCAGCTGTCTAGCCAACTGACTTAACTAGCTGAATTAACTAGCAGCTACCTAGCTAGTCAGCTGACTTAAATAGTTAACTAACTAGATAGCTATCTAGCTAACAAGCTGACTTAAATAGTAGGCTGTCTTGCTTGCTAGCTGATTTAACCAGCTAGATAACTAGTTAGCTTAATACTTATCTTTCATGCTAGCTTGGTGACTTAATCATCTGACTTATCTCGTTAGCTAATGAGCTGGCTAGCTGACACATCCAGCTGACTTAACTCATTAGCTTTCTAGCTAACTAACTGATCATCCGGCTGTCTTAGCTCATTAGTTAACTAGTTAGCTAGCCTACTCAACCAGCTGACTCAACCCGTTTGCTAACTAGCTAGGTAGGTGACTCAGCCAGCTGACTTAACACATTAGTTAACTAGCTAATTACCTGACTCAACCTGCTGACAACCCATTAGCTAACTAGCTAGCTAGCTATCTTAACCAGCTGATTAAATTAAAAGCTGACTTAACTAGCTGAGTTATCTAGCTTACTTAACTACTTAGCTAGCTGACTTAACTGGCTGACTTAACTAGTTATTTAGCTGACTTAACTACCTGAATTAAATAGCTAACTATTTAACTAGCTGAATAATGAGCTGACTTAATTAGCTAACTATTTAGGTATCAGACTGAGGTAGCTGACTGAA
>NW_007254132.1:1222-10689 GCF_000164805.1 Carlito syrichta | reverse complement strand
CTGACTAAACTAGGTGTCTTAACCAGTTAGAGATGTCTAGCCAGCTGACTTAACTCACTGACATCACTAGCTAGCCAGGTAGCTTTCTAGCTGACTTAACTAGCTAGCTAGCTACCTAGTAAGTTGGCTAGCCAGCTGTCTAAACTAGCTGAATTAACCAGCTAGCCAGCTGTCTAGCCAACTGACTTAACTAGCTGAATTAACTAGCTAGCTAGCTGATTTAAATAGTTTGCTAACTGGCTAGCTACCTAGCTAGTAAGCTGACTTAAATAGTTAGCTAACTAGATAGCTATCTAGCTAACAAGCTGACTTAAATAGTAAGCTGTCTTGCTTGCTAGGTGATTTAACCAGCTAGATAACTAGTTAGCTTAATACTTATCTTTCATGCTAGCTTGGTGACTTAATCATCTGACTTATCTCGTTAGCTAATGAGCTGGCTAGCTGACACATCCAGCTGACTTAACTCATTACATTTCTAACTAACTAGCTGACCATCCAGCTGTCTTAGCTCGTTAGTTAACTAGCTAGCTAGCCTACTCAACCAGCTGACTCAACCCGTTTGCTAACTAGCTAGGTAGGTGACTCAGCCAGCTGACTTAATCCATTAGTTAACTAACTAATTACCTGACTCAACCTACTGACTTAACCCATTAGCTAACTAGCTAGCTAGCTGTCTTAAGCAGCTAATTAAATTAAAAGCTGACTTAACTAGCTGAGTTATCTAGCTTACTTAACTCTTAGCTAGCTGACTTAACTAGCTGACTTAACTAGTTATCTAGCTGACTTAAGTACCTGAATTAAATAGCTAGCTATTTAACTAGCTGAATAATGAGCTGACTTAATTAGCTAACTATTTAGGTATCAGACTGAGGTAGCTGACTTAAATATTTAGCTAACTAGTGAGCTAGGGGACTTAGCTAGCTTATTTAGCTAGCTAGCCAGTTAGCTAGCTCACATAGGTAGCTGACTTAACTAGTTGGCTAACAAGATAGGTAGCTGAATTAATGAGTTGGTTAATGAGTTAGATAACTGTTTTAACTAGTTTGTAAATGAATTAAATAGCTGACTTAAGTAGTTGGTTAACATGTTAGTTAGGTGACTTAACTTGTTGGCTGATGAGTTGGTTGTCTAGCTAGCTGGCTCAACACGTTGGCTGACTACTCAGTCAACTTGTTAGCTGGCTTAACATGTTGGCTGACTAATCGGCCAGCTATCTAGCTTGGTTAAACAGTTGGCTGACGAGTTGGCCCCATATTTCGGGTATTTGGCTGGGTAGTTAGCTCACCTAATTAGTCGGTCAACTAGTTGGCCGACTACTTAGCTGACCTAACTAGTCTGCCATCTATTTAGTTGACCTAACTTTTCAGCTGACAAGTTGTACCACTAGTTGGTCAAGTACTTACCTGACAACTAGTTTGCCAGCTAATAGGTCGAAAGGTTAGCTGAGTTAACTAGTCGGCTGGTGAGTGAGCAGACAGGTGAGCTGACTTAACTAGTAGGCTGGTGAGAGAGTCGTCTGGTCAGCTGAAGTAACTAGTCTGCTGGTGAGTGAGCCAACACATGCGCTGCCATAACTAGTCAGCTGGCTAGTGAGCTGACAAGTGAGCTGACTTAACTAGTCGGCTGGCAAGCAAGCTGACTATTTAGCAGACCTGTTGGCCTGCGAGCAAGTTGACAGGTTAGTTGACCTGTTGGAAAGCGTGAAAGATGACTAGTTTGCTGACTGGTTGGCAGGCGAGTGAGCCTACTAGTTAGCTGACCTGATGAAAAACGAGGGAGCCCACTAGTTAGCTCACCAGCTAGATGAGATGCTAGCTGACTAGTTAGCTAAGTAACTAGCTGATATGCTAGCTGACTTAACTATCTAGCTGACTAGCTAGCTGACTAACTAGCTGACTTATGTAGCTAGCTGACTAGCAACCTGATTCGCTAGCTGACTTAACTAGGTACACGAATAGTTAGTTGACTTGCTAGGTCACTAAAATAGCTAGCTGGCTAGCTAGCTGACTTAACTAGATGACTAGCTAGTTGGCTGGCTATCTGGCTAGCCAGCTGGCTTAACTAGCTAGATACCTGTTTGGCTACATGGCTTTCCACCTGTCTTAAGTAGTTAGCTACCTGGCTGGCTAGCTGGCTGGGCATCCAGCTAGCTAGCTAGTGGGATGGCCACCTGGCTAGCCAGTCAGTGTAAGTAGCCAGTCAATAGGTTGGACATTGGGATTACCAGCCGGTTTAATGAGCCAGACACTCTGATGGTCAACCAGCTAGCCAGCCGGCTTAACTAGCAGTCCACCTACCTGAACAGGCAGTTAACAAGGTGGCTTAACTTGCCAGCCACCTACCTGGCCAGCCGTCCAATCAGCTGACTTAATTAGCTGACTCAACTAGATAGACATCTGGCTAGCCAACTGACTTTACTAGCTATCTACTTAGCTAGCCAGCCAGCTAGCCAGCACACTTAACACACTGACTTAACTAGCTAGCCAGCTGACTTAATTAGTTAGCTACCTACCTAGTCAGGTGGCTATCAAATTGATTTAACTAGCTGACTTAACCAGCTAGTCACCTGGCTAGCTGGCTGACTTAACTAGTGAGATACCTAGTTAGACAGTTGACTAGCCACTTAAACTAACTAGCTGACTTAACCACCTTGCCAGCTGGCTAGTCAGCTGACTCAACTAGCTGACATAACTAGTTAGCCAGCTGGCTAACAAGCTGACTTAACTAGCTGACTCCTCTAGCTAGCCAGGTGGCTGGTCAGCTGACTTAACTAGATAGCTTCTTATGTAGACCTCTGGCTTGCCAGCTGACTTTACCTAGCTACCTAGCTAATGAGTTGACTAGCAAGCTGAGTTAACAAGGTGACTTAACTAGCTAGCCAGCTGGCTAGCCAGCTGACTTAACTAGCTAGCTACCCAGGTAGGCATCTGGCTAGCTAGCTGACTTAACTAGTTGACTTAACTAGCCAGCCAGCTGACTTTACTATCTGACTTAACTAGCTAGCTACCTAGCTAGCAAGCTGAATTTACTAGCTAAAATAAAGAGCTAGCTACCTAACTAGATATCTTGCTGGAAAGTCAATTTAACTAGCTGACTTAACAAGTTAGCTAGCTCACATAACTAGCTGACTTAACTAGCTAGCTACCTAGCTAGCCATTTGACTATACTAACTGAAATAACTAGCTATCCTGCTGTCTAGTCACCTGAATTAACTAGCATTTTAACTAGCTAGGGAGATGGCTAGCCAGCTGACTTAATGAGGTGACTTAACTAGCTATCTAGCTGGTTAGCCACCTAACTTAACTAGTTAATTTACGAGCTAGGGAGCTCACCAACCAGGTGACTAAAGTAACTGATTTAACTAGTTACCCAACTGGCTAGACAGCTGACTTAACTAGTGCTCTAACTCTCTAGCCACCTGGATAGCAAGCTGGATAGCCAGTTGACTTAACTACCTGACTTAATTACCTAGCCAGTTGGCTAGTCAACTGACATTACTAAGTTACTAACTAGCCAGCTTACTTATGTAGCTCTCTACCTCTCTAGCCACCTGGATAGCAAGTGACTTAACTAGTTGATTTAATTAGCTAGCCAGCTGTCTAGGCAACTGACTTAACTATGTCACTACCTAGCTAAAGTGCTGGGCTAGCCAGCTGATTTAACCTGCTGTCTTAACTAGCTCTCCTGCTATCTAGCCAGTTGAATTAATTAGCTTGCTACATAGCTAGTCAACTGGTTATCCAGCTGAATTAACTAGGTGATTTATCTAGCTAACCAGCTGTCTATCCCGCTGACTTAACTAGCAAGCTACCTAGCTAGCCAGCTGGCTAGTCTGCTGACTTAACTAGGTGACAACTAGCTGCAAAGCTGACTAGACAGCTGACATAATTAACTAACTACCTAGATAGCCAGCTCGCTATCCAGATGACTTAATTGCCTAGCTACATAGCTAACCAGCAGGCTTTCCAGCTGACTTAACTAGCTGAATTCACGAAGTAGACAGTTGGCTATCCAACAGACTTAACTAGCTAGCTACCTAGCTAGGCAGATGGAATGCTAGCTGAATTAACTAGCTGACATAATTAGATGCCGGAAGGCTAGCCAGCTGACTTAACCAGCTACCCACCTGCTTAGCTCGCTGGCTTTCCAGCTGTCTTAACTACCTACCTACGTAGCTATCCTGCTGGCCAGCGAGATGAGTAAAGTAGGTGACTTTACTAGCTAGCCAGCTGGTTAGTCAGCTTACTTAAAGTTAGCTATCCTGCTTAGCACCTGGCTCTCCAGCTGACTTAGCTAACTGACTTAACTAGCTACCTAGCTGACTTAAATAGCTGACTTAACTAGCTAGCTACCTAGCTTGCCAGCTGACTTAACTAGCTGATTCAACTTGCTAGCTAGCTAGCTAGCTAGCTATCATATAGCTAGCTGACGCAAGCTAGCAAGCTGGCTAGCCACCTCATTTAACTTGCTAGCTATCAACATAGCCAGCAGACTAGCCAACTGAATTAACTAGCTGGCTAGCACAGCTATTCTGCTGGCTAGCAAGTTGATTTATCTAGTTAGCTACCTACCTAGCCAGCTGGCTAGACAGCTGACTATATTAGCTGACTTAACCAGCAAGCCAGTTGACTAGCCAGCTGACTTAACTTGCTGACGTCACTAGCTAGACAGGTAGCTATCTTGCTGACTTAACTCTCTAGCTACCTACCAAGCCTGTTGGCTAGTTAGCTGTGTTAACTAGCTGAATTAACCAGCTACAAAGCTGGCTAGCCAACTGAATTAACTAGCTCGCTACCTAGCTTGCCAGCTGGCTAGCCAGCTGACTTAAGTAGCTGGCTTGACTAGTAGCTACCTAGCTATCTAACTGACTTAAATAGTTAACTAACTAGCTAGCTACCTAGTTAGCCAGCTGACTTAAATAGTTAGCTAACTAGCTAGTTACCTAGAAAACAAGCTGACTTAAATAGTTAGCTGCCTTGCTGGCTAGCTGAATTTACCAGCTAGATAACTAGTTAGAAAATTTCGTTATCTAATGTGCTAGCTAGGTGACTTAAACATCTGAATTACCTTGTTAGCTAATGAGCTGGCTAACTGACTCAACCAGCTGACTTAACTCGTTAGCTATCTAGCTATCTAGCTGACCATCCTGCTGACTTAACTCGTTAGCTAGCTAGCTAGCTAACCTATTCAATTAGCTGACTAATTCCATTTGCTAACTAGCTAACTAGGTGACTCAACCCACTGAATTAACCTGCTAGTTAAGTAACTAACAACCTGACTCAACCTGCTGACTTAACCCTATAGCTAAATAGCTGACTTAACTGGCTGACTAAATTAGAAGCTCAATTAACTAGTTGACTTAGCTAGCTGACTTAACTACTTAGCTAGCTGACTTAACTTGCTGACTTAACTAGTTAGCTAGCTGACTTAAGTACCTGAATTAAATAGTTAGCTAACTATTTAACTAGCTTAATAACCAACTGACTTAACTAATTAGCTAATTAGTTAGGTAGAAGATTAATTATCTGAATTAAATAGTTTGCTAACTAGTGAGCTATCTGACTTAGCTAGCTGACGTAGTTAGCTAGTTAGTTATCCAGCTGACTTAGCTAGCTGACTTAACTAGTGGGCTAATCGAGTACTGGCTTATTTAACAAGTTGGTTAATGAGTTAGATAAATATTTTAACTAGTTTGTAAACGAGTTAAAGAGCTGACTTAACTAGTTTAACGAGTTAGTTAGGTGACAACTTGTAGGCTGATGAGTCGGCTGACTCTTTAGCTGGTTTAACACGTTGGCTGACTACTCGGCTGACTTGTTAGCTGGGTTAACTAGCTGGTAGAGTAGTCGGTCAACTATTTAGCTGGGTTAACTAGTTGTTTGATGAATTGGCTCCCTAGTTAGCTCAGTTAAGTAGTTGATTGTCTAGTTGGCCAACTATTTAGCTGACCTAACTAGACTCCTGACTAATTAGCTGACCTAACTTTTCAGCAGACATGTTGGCCCACTAGTCTGCCAATTGGTTAGCTTACTTAATTAGTGGGCCGGCTAGTAGTCCAACCGTTTAGCTGACTTAACTAGTCGGCTGGAGAGTGAGCCGACAGGTGAGCTGACTTAACTAGTCGATCGGCAAGTGAGCCAACGGGTCAGCTGAATTAACTAGTCAGCCGGCGAATGAGCCTACGCATGCTCTGTCATAAGTAGTCGGCCAGCAAATGAGCCAAACAGTGAGCTGAAATTAGTAGTCAGCTGGTGAGCAAACAACTAGTTAGCTGATCTGTTGGCCTTCAAGTGAGTCAACAAGTTAGATGACTTGTTGGCTGGTGAGCGAGCTGACTAGTTTCCTGACCGGTAACATGTGAGCAAGCATACTAGTTGGCTAGCCTGATGGAAAGCGAGGGAGCTCACTAGATAGCTGACCAGCTAGCTGAGTTGCTAGCTAACTAGTTAGCTAAGTAACTAAGTGATTTGCTAGCTGATTTAACTAGTTAACTGACTAGCTAGCTGACTATCTAGCTGACATAACTAGCTAGCAAACAAGCTATCTAGCTGTCTAGCTGAGTTAACTAGCTAGGTAACTGGCTAGTTAGCTGGCTAGTTGAATTAACTATCTAGTTGACTAGCTAGCAGACTTAACTGGAAAGCTGGCTAGGAACCTGAGTAGCTAGCTGACTTAACAAGATAGCTGAATATTTAGCTGACTTGTTAGCTGACATAACTACTAGCTGGCTAGCTACATGTTTTAACTAGCTGACTAGCTAGTTGGCTGGCTAGCTGGCTAGCCAGATGACTTAACTAACTAGCTACATTATTGGCTAGACGGCTAGACAGCTGGCTTAACTAGCTCTCTACTTGGCTGGCGAGAATCCTAGGCAGACGGATAGCTAGCTACTGGGCTGCTCACCTGGCTAGCAGGCTGGCCTAAATAGCCAGCTGGCTGACTGGACAGTGGGATAGACAGCCGGCTTAGCTAGAAAGCCACCCTGTTGGTCAACTGGCTAGCCAGCCGGCTTAACTAGCTGGCCACCTACCTGACCAGTTTGCTAACCTGCCGGCTTAACTTGTCAGCCAACTAGCTAGTAGATCAGCTAACCATCTGACTTATCTAGCTGACTTAAATAGTTGGCCTGCTTTCTAATCAGTTGAACTAAAAAGCTTGCTACATAGCTAGTCAGCTGGTTATCCAGCTGAATTTCTAGGTGACTTATCTAGCTAGCCTGCTGTCTAGTCAGCTGACTTAAAAAGCAATCTACATTGGTAGCCAGAGGGCTAGTCAGCTGACTTGGTCATTTAAGTATCTAGCCAGCTGGCTAGAGAGATGACATAACTAGGTAGTTACCAAGCTGGCATGCTGGCTTTCCAGCTGACTTAATTAGCTAAATTAACTAGCTAGTCAGCTGACTAGCAAGCTGACATAATTGTCTAACTACCTAGCTAGCCAACAGACTAGCCAGCTGACTTAACTGGCTGACTTAAAGAAGTAGCCAGATGGATAGCCTGCACACTAAACTACCTAGCTAGACACCTAGATAGCCAACTGACTAAACTAGCTGCCATAACTAGATGCCTTATGGCTAGCCAGCAGACTTAACTAGCTACCTACCTACATAGCCCGCTGGCTTGCCAGCTGACTTAACTACCTAGCTACCTAGTTAACCTGCATGCCAATCAGCTGACTTAACTAGTTGACTTAACTAGCTAGCCAGCTGTCTAGTCAATTGACTTAACTAACTGAATTAACTAGCCAGCCTGCTGACTTAACTAGCAGACTTAACTAGCTAGCTATAAAACGAGCCAGCTTATTTAACTAACTGTTTTACCTAGCTAGCTACCTAGCTAGCTATCACATAGCTAGTTGACTTAAATAGCTGACTTAACTAGCTAGATAGCTTACATATCTAGCTAACATAACTAGTTAGTTTCCTAGCTAGCCAGCTGACTTAACTAGCTGAAATCACTAGTGAGCCAGCTGGCTGCCCCTCTGACCTAACTAGCTTTTTAACTAGCTAGCAAGCTGGCTAGACAACTAACTTAACGTGCTGACTTAACTAGCTACTCAACGGGTTAACCAGCTGACTAAACTAGCTTAATTAACTACTGGCCAACTGGGTAGCCAGATGACTTAATTGTGTAGCTACCTAACTAGCCAGCAAACTTGCCAGCTGACTTAACTAGCTGACTTAACTAAGTAGCCAGCTGTCTAGTAAGCACACTTAACTAGCTATCTATCTACTTAGACAGCTGGACAGCCAGCAGATTTAACTAGCTGATATAACTAGATAGCCTGATGGCTAGCCAGCTGACTTAACTAGATACCTACTACATAGCCCTCTGTCTTGCCAGCCGACATAACTACCTAACTACCTAGCTAATCTGCTGGCCAGCGAGCTGATTTAACTAGGTGACTTAACTAGCTAGCTAGCTGCCTAATCAGCTGATTTAACTAGATAAATACCCTGATAGGCAACAGGCTAGCCAGCTGACTGAACTAACTGACTTAACTAGCTAGCCAGGTGACTTAATGAGTTGACTTAACCAGTTAGTCATCTGACTAATAAGCTCACTTAACTCACTGACTTAACTAGCTAGCCAGTCGGCTAGCCAGCTAACTTAATTAGCTAGCTACCTACCTAGCCAGGTGGCTAGCCAGCTGAATTAACTAGCTGACATAACCTGTCAGCCAGCTGGCTAGCAAGCTGACTTGACTAGCTAGGTACTTAGCTACCATATGGATGGCCACTTGGATTAATTAGCAGAATTAACCATCTAGTCAGCTGACTAGCTAGCTGACTTAAGTAGGTGACAACTCGTTAGCCATTGGGTAGCCAGCTGATTTAAATGACATCACTAGCTAACCAAGTGGCTAGCCAGCTAGCTTAAGTAGTTAACTGCATACATATACTGCATGCTTGCCAGCTGACTTAACTATCTAGCTACCTAGGTATCCAGCTGGCTAGTGAGTTGACTTAACTAGGTGACCTAACTAGTTACCCAGCTGACTAGCCAGCTGAATTAACTAGTTAGCTAGCCAGCTAGGCAGCTGGCTAGTCAGCTGATTTAACTAGCTGACTTAACTAGCTAGCCAGCTAACTTAACTAGCTGACATAACTAGCTAGCTACCTAGTTAGACGGCTGACTTTACAAGCTGAAATAACTAGCTAGATACCTAGCTAGCTATCTAGCTAGCCAGCTGACTTACCTAGCTGACTTAACTAGCCATCTAGCTGACATAACTAGCTGACTTAACTAACTGGCTACCTAGCTAGCCAGCTGACTTAACTAGCTGAAATAACTAGCTAGCAAGCTCTCTAACCAAATAACATAACTAACTTTTTAACTAGATAGTGAGCTGTCTAGCCAACTGACTTAACGAGGTGACTTAACTAGCTAGCCAACTGGTTAGCCAGCTGACTAGGCTAGTTGATTAATGAGCTAGGTAGCTGGCCAGACAGGTGACTAAACTAGCTA
>NW_007254132.1:0-821 GCF_000164805.1 Carlito syrichta | reverse complement strand
CTAGCCTGCTGAATAATTATCAAGCTATCTAGCTATCCAGTGGGCTTGTCAGCTGACTTAACTAGGGGACTTAACTATCTAGCCAGCTGACTACACCGCTGGCATAACTTGCTAGCTATCTAGCTAGCAAGCTGGCTAACTAGCTGACTCAACTAGCTATCCAAGTGGCTAGCCAGCTGACTTAATTGCCTAGCTACTTAGATATACAACAGGCTAGCCAATTGACTTAACTAGCTGACTTAATGAAGTAACCAGCTGGCTAGCCAGCAGACTTAATTAGCTAGCTACCTAGCTAGACAGCTGTATAGCCAGCTGACTTAACTAGCTGACATAAGTAGACCCCTGATGGCTAGCCAGCTGACTTAACTAGCTACCTGCCTACATAGCCCACTGGCTTGCCAGCTGACTTAACTACCTAACTACCTAGCTAACCTGCTGGCCAATGAGCTGACTTAACTAGGTGACAAATATCTAGCCAGCTAGCTAACCAACTGATTTTAACAGGGAGTTACCTAGTTAGCTCGCTCATTAACTAACGTGCTAGCTAGGTTTCTTAATTATCTGACTTAACTCATTAACCAAAAGCTACCTAGCTGACTCAACCAGTTTTCTTAACTCGTTACCTAACTAGTTAGTTATCTGACTCATCCAGCTGACAATCCTTCAGTTAACTTGCTAACTACCTGATTCAACCTGCTGACTTAACACGTTAGATAAATAGCAAGCTAGCTGTCTTAACCAACTGACTAAGAAAGAAAGATGACTTAACTAGCTGACATAGCTAGCAGACTGATCTACTTAGCCAGCTGACTTAACTGGCT
>NW_007254131.1:4099-5686 GCF_000164805.1 Carlito syrichta | reverse complement strand
ATGATGACTTTATTTACCTAATAATACCATGCATATCATAGCTTTCCAAGGGAATGAAGATGTTGAAAAGTAAGTACAATTGTAAATGACTTCAAGAAATCTGTCTTTATAACAAAAAAGTATCAGCCAGTGCTCAATCAGAATCTTTTATATACATATAAGAAACGACTTGTTAGAGGGATTTGACTTTATTTAATTTTATGAGCACTGTAGTCTTCACATCTGATCCAATTATGGATGTAAAGTGAGGGAGAGCAAGAACATGATGAATGCCAAAGTAAGAACTGGAGCTTATTAAAAACCCTTACCGGTCTTTGTTGCCTCTAATTTCAGAATTGGGAGTTGTTCTGCAGAAGCTACATGTTTCATTTAGGAGCTACACACACACACACACATACACACATAGACATACATGTGTACACATACACATACACACACCCCTAAACCTCAAAAGGAGCTGAGGGAGGAACAAAGAAGAAGTTGGAACAGTTGTCACTTCAACCAGGATTTCATGATAAGCCAGTGACACCAGCAGATAAACAATATTTGTGAGCTACAAAATAGCTGCTGTTTCTCTCTCCCCTATCAATCCTTCACAAGAATCTCTCTTGTGACCCACCTTAACCAAAATGTTATAGGAAAGGGGTTTCTTGCAAAACTATCACAAAAATAAATGAAATAAAGAAATGGAGTCAGATCACCTCTACAAGAATTGTTTCATCAAGAATCCTACATAGATAATACAAATAAATAGTTAAAAGTATAATGAGGAACAGAATATTTATATAGTGTCAACGCATTTCTCCAAGATGTATGATTTAAGTATAAAAAGAAACGTAATACAGCTACAATTGGAGAAATATGGTAGGAATACCATATTTTAACCAAGTGATCGATGTGAACATCACCAAAACATAGGAAACTTTGACATCATGTACCTTCTAACAAGATGCCTGAGAAAGAGACATGCTTCTGTGGTACATTTGCCAAAAGTGCATAACCTGAAACTAATCACAAATAAATATCCCACATGTTCACACTGAAGGACATTTTACGTAAGAACTGGCTTTCAAAATTTCAGAGTCATGATAAAGAAAGACAGAGGAAATGTTTCAGATTAAGGATCGCTAAAGAGATAGGACAAATAAACACAAGCAGTATACCTAGGTTGATTCTTGAACAGAAAGAGAACATTATGGGGACAATTGAAAAATTTGTAATAAGTTATAGTATTGTATCAATTTTTTGATTTTGGTAATTCCATTATGCCTTTTTTTAAAGAAAATGCATACAAATACAGATTGTTCCTAACTTATGATGGTTAGACTTAACAACTTTATTATGGTGCAAAAACAATATGAATTTAATGGAAACTGCATTTCTTATTTTGATCTTTTCCTTGACTAATAATATTATGATGTTCTTATGTGAGATATTCAACATTTTATTATAAAATAGGCTTTGTGTCAAATGATTTTCTCTGACTCTAGGTGAACGTAAGTATTCTGAGCATGTTTAAGTTAGGCCAAGCTAAGCCATGGTGTCTGGTTTTTTCGGTGTATTGAATTCATTTCTGACTTACAACAT
>NW_007254131.1:1571-3094 GCF_000164805.1 Carlito syrichta | reverse complement strand
CCTTACACTCTGAAAATCACTGAAGTTCAATGAATTTTTGTTCCAAAAAGAAAAAGATCATTCACGCACAATCATTGACATAAGCTAAGAGAAAGAGATCAAAACTTAAAAAGTTAAAAAGCAACTGAAAGGAGCTAGAAAAGTATTTTAGTAGAAGAACATTCACTGAGGTTAAAAGTAGGTAGATAATGAGAAAAGAAAAATGATGGCATCTGAACATTAGCCTTAGATTTGGGTTGTAAAAGGGAAAAGAATAGTGTTGTATTAGCTAGAAAAGTGGCAGGGCCCTGCTGTAAAACTTTGGCAAAGAACACGAGGAAGAGAAAGACTAATCACAGCATCAAAATCCTTCTAAATATTCAGAGAGATGCAATCTAAATCACAGTGGAAAAGCATTACATTAGAGGAGAAGGAGCACAAAGTTTTCTTAGACCCACAAGAGCAAAAGAAAACAAAGCAAACACTTCATTGTTAAGAATAATAATAACAATAATAATGGCACAGCAATATTTTTAACATTTTTAGACACTTTTCTGTGTGTTCAGCCATTATGTTAAACATAAATGTTCCAATAATCTAATGTGGCAGATAATAAAAGTCATTTCTTGTTGAAAAGATAAAGTTTAGAGAGGTTGCAAAATTTGTTCAAAGTAACACAGGTAGAATGTGGTAGATCCATACCTAGCACCAGTATTTTCAGCCATTATGGAACTTGATATACATTTTCTGAGAAGGTATCCCTGATAGTCAGCTAGAAACACTCAATGAACCCAACCTATTTCTGCTTTTTCCACTGTGTTATCACAGAAAGACTTGGAATCACAGTTCCCAGCATCTCTTGGCATACATATTTGGTTTCGATGTTACCAGTGGAGGCTTCTTGCATAAGATTTGGATGGCTTAAGAAATCATTTTCATCTCTTCACAGTAATGCATACAAAGAGGACATAGACAGGTGTTGTGTATTAAAGAAATTGCCAATGTTACAGTATAAAACACAATAGCTCTGACCTCTCTATTTTACGCTAATTCTACCTACACTATAGAAACTCTTAATTATAGCCCAAACCAATTCCTAAAGAATGCAGCCCAGTCCAAAGTATGTGCTAGGCCCTCAGAATGTGGCCCAGCCCAAAGTTCATGCTGGGCCATTTCTGGTAACCCTAAATAATTATCTATATTATTAAAGTTGAAACAGCACTTTACATGTATATACTAATTCTACAAATATACTTTTAAATCTTATAAAGAAGCTTGTATCGTATAAAAAGCTCCCAAATGTGACCTGAGTTTGAATTATGTTAAGTTTAAAGCTGAAACCGCAGTCTATGAGAAACGGGAACAATGGACTCCTAAGTAAACCATGCCTGTCGTACTCTCAGAACTTCATGCTTAGATCATCAAAGTCCCTGCTAGTGGAATGTGCCAAACAGCAAAGAAGGGAAGAGGGAATGGGCCTTCAGCTCCTGAACTCATCCTAGTGGTCTCAGGGTCTGCAGCCTGCGTGGATCTCTAATGCTCAG
>NW_007254131.1:0-1551 GCF_000164805.1 Carlito syrichta | reverse complement strand
GAGGACATAGACAGGTGTTGTGTATTAAAGAAATTGCCAATGTTTCAGTATAAAACACAATAGCTCTGACCATTGGTAGTAATCTGTGACAGCCCTGTAAGGCCATAAGTGCCGAATCTAAAAGCTAGAGGTGAACTTCCTTGATCTTTGGTCTTTCTGATCAAATAGTTAGGTGCGGGGGGCCAGCCCCCCCAGAGATTTATACAGGGTCCCTGGAAGGTGAGATGGCATCAGTGATTATTCTGGAGAAATAAAGAGAAAGAAAGAGAGAGAGACAGGGGGAGAAAGAAAGAAACTGGACTCTGTCTAGTGCAGAAGTTGATTCTGTAGGAGGGATAGATATTAAAAGAAAGAAAGATGGAGGGATAGATATAAAGAGAAAGAAAGAAAAGAAAGAAAGTGGACAACTGTTCAACAGATTGAGCAGAAGCCATTTATTGGAACTTATAGCAGGTATTTATCCCCAAATTTTACACAGACAGTCTCACAAGTCTTTCACGAGAACACAAAGCCAGGTGCAGGAGGGGTGTCCCCCACCCACCAGGTGTTTTCTCAGTCATGAGGAAGAACAATCCCAATTAAATCACAAAACTTTTACATGAACACAAAGCCAGGTAAATGAGGGGCATCCCTCACCCACCAGGTGTTTCCTGGAGTTTGAGAAGGACAATCCCAATTAAATCACAAGACATTTACATGAACATAGAGTCAGGTGGATGAGGGGCATCCCCCACCCACCAGGTGTTTCCCCAAACATGAAGAAGGAGGATCCCAAAACTATCTCACTGTTCCTCATGCTTGGTTAATATTCCCTAAAAGCAATACAACAATTCTAATATCATAATATTCTAATAATCAATAACTTTTAAAACTTACGCATACACAACACTAATGATCAACCTAAATCTCAATTCCTCTCTATTTTACGCTAATTCTACCTACACTATAGAAACTCTTAATTATAGCCCAAACCAATTCCTAAAGAATGCAGCCCAGTCCAAAGTATGTGCTAGGCCCTCAGAATGTGGCCCAGCCCAAAGTTCATGCTGGGCCATTTCTGGTAACCCTAAATAATTATCTATATTATTAAAGTTGAAACAGCACTTTACATGTATATACTAATTCTACAAATATACTTTTAAATCTTATAAAGAAGCTTGTATCGTATAAAAAGCTCCCAAATGTGACCTGAGTTTGAATTATGTTAAGTTTAAAGCTGAAACCGCAGTCTATGAGAAACGGGAACAATGGACTCCTAAAGTAAGCCATGCCTGTCGTACTCTCAGAACTTCATGCTTAGATCATCAAAGTCCCTGCTAGTGGAATGTGCCAAACAGCAAAGAAGGGAAGAGGGAATGGGCCTTCAGCTCCTGAACTCATCCTAGTGGTCTCAGGGTCTGCAGCCTGCCTGGATCTCTAATGCTCAGGCTGGCCTCCACGGGCGGCTCCCAACAGCTAGGAAGTAGGTATTGGCTTGTATTCCTTTCTTCCAGGAGGAATGTCTAAGGAGTTTATGTTATCCATTCCTAACACTGATACTGATACTATATA
>NW_007254130.1:1969-3594 GCF_000164805.1 Carlito syrichta | reverse complement strand
CAATTATCTTTTCTGGGTCCCCCTGGCTTGGGATCTCGCACTGAGTGCCTCAGCCTGGGTGGGCCCGGAGTTCCAGAGCTCCAAAGCTCCAAAGGGCAGGCAGTGGGTGGCGAGAGTGGCTCTGGGCCCCCCACAGGGTACTTCAGCCAAGAATGGGACCGGTGTCTCTGAGGGACGGGCGCCCAGAGCCTCCCTGTGTGACTGGCGGTGCCAGGTGCTGGGCTGGAGACAATGAAGCTGGAGAGAGAGCTGGAGGGAGCAGGAACCCAAAGCTTCCCCACGCTGCAATATCTGGCCTTAGGAAATGAGGTAAAGTTTGTTGCTAGGTGGGCGGGGCAATGGAAGTCTCTGCCTGGAGAATGGTGAGGCAGTTTAAGCAGATCTGTTTTTCTCCGCTTGTCTGGGTCCTCTGGCTTGGGGTCTCATGCTGAGTGCCTCAGCCAGGGTGGACCCTGAGTTCCAGAGCTCCAAAGTTCCAAAGGGCAGGCTGTAAACGGCAAGAGTGGCGCTGGGACCCTACAGAGTACTTCAGCCAGTAATGGAACCGGTGTCTCTGAGGGGCGGGCGCTCAGAGCCTCCCTGTGCAACCGGCGGTGCCGGGTGCCGGGCTGGAGACAATGCAACCGGGGAGAGAGCTGGAGGGAGCAGGGACCCAAAACTTCCCCGCACGCTGCCATACTTGGCCTTAGGAAATGAGGTAAAGTTTGTTGATAGGTGGGCAGGGCAATGGAAGTCTCTGCCTGGAGAATAGCAAAGCAGTTTAAGCAGATCTGTTTTTCTCTGCTTGTCTGAGTCCTCTGGTTTGGGGTCTCATGCTGAGTGCCTCAGTCAGGGTGGACCCGGAGTTCCAGAGCTCCAAAGTTCCAAAGGGCAGGCTGTAAGTGGCGAGAGTGGCACTGGGACCCTACAGAGTACTTCAGCCAGAAATGGAACCGGCGTCTCTGAGGGGCAGGTGCCCAGAGCCTCCCTGTGTGACTGGCGGCTTGGTGCCAGGTGCCCGGGCTGGAGACAATGCAGCCAGGGAGGGATCTGGAGGGGGCTGGGACCGGAGACTTCCACACAAGAGTAGAACGGCAGCAGTGGGGGGGACGCAATATCTGGCCTTGCGTGGGACTGAAGTTCCCGGGCCTGACCCCAGCGCGGTTGGTGGTGGGCTGGGGGATGGGAGTAGCGAAGTAATAGCCTTTTTGGGAACTCACGTTCAGAGAATCTCACCAGTTCACCTATTCCATCACCATCTTACCCCGTCTCCCTCATATTCTAGCTTTATAATGATAAAAGCTGCAGAGAATATAAAAAATATAAAAAAACTGAATATACTAAGAGTGCATAGATTTGGAGAGAAAGAGGCAAGGATGCTTGTGGACCACTTCTAGGTTTTGGGAGTACTTCTGATCCTGGTTGCAACCTCCAAATTGCCTTGATATACGAAGCTTCCCGTAGAAGAAATTTTTTAAAGAAACATAGCCAGGAAGCCGGGCTCGGTGGCTCAGCCTGCAATCCCGCGCCTTTGGGAGGCTGAGGTGAGTGGATTGCCTGAGCTCACGGGTCGAGACCTGCCTGGGCAGTGAGACCTCATCTCTACATAAATCAAAAAATCAGCCGGGGATGGTAGCACATGCCTG
>NW_007254130.1:0-838 GCF_000164805.1 Carlito syrichta | reverse complement strand
CCACTCACCACAGGGTCCTGTGTAGGGAGGAAGGGCTGGCTCTGGTCCCAGCATGCACAGTCACCCTGGGAGCAGTCCAGGCAGGGTGGCAAGGGTCCTCAGGTGCAGCCACCAACTGTCCCTCACTCAGTCATTACCTCAGAACCCTTCTTGAAGGGAGAGCTCAGCAGCCCACCCCCATGGCTGCCGCAGAAATGCCTTCATTCAACTCATTGTCAAACAGTATCAGAGTACAGCTTTAACTTCCCCCATTATTATATAATAATCTCCCAAGTTTTCTCTCTCTCTCACCCCTTCTTCTCCCGCAATCACATTCCTAGTTTCTTTTCTGGAATCTTGGTGTAACAGACCATGTCTTGATGCAATCAGGTTGGATTCAGGGCTTACCTTCATTCTGCTTTGTCTGTTACCTTTTTTAACTTTAACCTCATTCCTCTTCTACCTGTGCTTTCAGCTCTCCCACATTAATTTTTGCAGTTAGAGTCCACTCAGGGTGAGTAAACATGGGAAAATTATTTAGAGTTTTTGAATCTAACCCAAAAGTCCAACTGGAAGTAAAAGTGACCTTAATGTATGGCTAGTATATTTGCATTACAGAATGCTATAAAATGATGTAATGATCTGAATTGTGTTCCCCAAATTGGTATGCTGAAGTCCTAATCCTCCAGTACAGCAAAATGAGACTGTATTTGAAGGTGCAGCCTTTAAAGTGGCAAAATGAGATCATTGGGGTGGGCTCTAAACCAATACGACTGTTGTTCTTAAAAATAAGTCAAGTAAGACACATACACAGAGAAAAGACCATGAGAAGACATTCAAAGAAATAGTCACCTACAGA
>NW_007254129.1:3578-5044 GCF_000164805.1 Carlito syrichta | reverse complement strand
CTGGGATAACTGTAAGTAGGGCACAAAGTACACAACAGAGCATGTTTTCTCATCCCTATTTCCCTCAAATTCTCCAGGGGCAAGAGATGTGGCTTTTAATTTGAATCAGAATTGTGGCAAGTAATTTTAAATATGAGCCTAGCCCATGAGATTTGCTATGACTCTTTGCATCCATCTTGCACATGTGCCTCTCGAGTCAAGGACTTGGATACTCCAAATATTCTTCTTTTATTTTCAACTTTTAATGGACCTCATCTGAAGCTCAAGTATATTGAAGAATTAGTTTTATAAGTCTCCTTATTAAACAAAACTCTAAGCATATGAACTGTAACTTGCGCCAACTGGTATGTGTCTTTACGACCTGGAGGTAACTTCTAGTGTGTTCAGCAAAATTATGTATTTCTTCATGGCTCACTGAATTTTGTTAATTGTACCAGAAATAAAACTTTTTAACTTTTACCAATTTCATTTTGGCATCTCCTATATATTCTTGTGTTCTATTTAACTATTCACAAATTATATACCAATTTCTTTACCCTAGATTTTCTCATTTGCCTATAAACGTGTGTGTATGTTCTTTTTTGAGATTTAGAATCCTCCCTATGCTTGACCTCTTCAGTTTTAGTGTCACCAATTTAAAGTAGAGCTTAAATACATTTTTTTTAAGTTTACTACTTTCTATACTGGCAAACACAGATTTATGAAAGTACGAACAACTGTTTCTTTCATATATTATGAAAAAGACGGCCCCACTATCATTTTTTTACATGGTGAAAAGTGATGCCACAGATTTATAAAGTGTGTCTTAAGTTTCAAATGAATACTATACTTATATTATAATCTTGGCATAGAAATTTTTAAAACATTTGTTTCCTTACACGTACGATGATTTAAAAAGTATTCGCTTTGGTAACTTTTTTGCATTTTTAAAATTGAAAATTTAAAGAACTCATCAACATAGCATGCAGTTATCATAAGTTAAATGGAACTTTATATCTTTAATTATACGCTTCAAAGTACACTTATGAAGTTTCTGCTCTCTTACTGTTAGTAAGCATGCACTAAAATACTAGCATTTTCTTGTACCTTAGAAAGACTACTCATATTTGAGTGAAGTAACACTACTAGGAAGTGGACTTGAGGATACAGGATATAAGGCACACAACAATAATTTCATCATGGCTTGGCCGTGGGTTTGCTTATATTATGTAGTTTGAAAGCAGAAAAATGTAAAAAAAAAAGTTGTCAATTTTGAATTGATAGACGTTAAGCTGATAGGTAAATAAATAAACAAGAGTCTCAATGGCCCTTACATACTTTAAGAGAATTATGCAGTTATCATGAGAAGTGAGCATTCCCATCTGAGAACAAATAAACTTGTCATTTCGAGGCACCATCTTTAGTGTATGGTCTTCAACATATAGAGTGATTCCAAAAGTTGGGAATCATACATCAATGTATTTTTA
>NW_007254129.1:2018-2988 GCF_000164805.1 Carlito syrichta | reverse complement strand
TTCTTGCCAGTGATAACTGAAATAACTTGTTTTCTCCAATCTCATCAACGGAGTATATTATCAAACTTTTGTATTTTTGCCATTATGTAGGTGAGAAATGATACATCCTAGTTTTAATTTATATCTTTTTTATATAGATGGAATATACTTTCATATAGTTTAGGCCCTTTTGTATTTCCTTTTTTGTTAACTATATTTTTGTCTAATTTTCTCTCAAGTTCTGAATTTTTAAGAGCACACATACATATATACCGCTTATGTATGTATATGAATTTTTTTAATATACAAACATATGTATGGAAGACTTCTAAATAATTTATTGCTTTCCTATTGATTTTGATTATGGTTATTTTATTTCATAAAAAGTCAGAAGCTCTTCAGTGCTACTGACTTGACTATACAAACCACTTTATTTGCTTCTGTATTTTGATTCCCGATTAGATATCTGTGTTTCTTGTTTTGAAAGTAATTCATGTTTCTGCTGTCACGGCTACTGTTTTTTCATTTTTACACTAAAGCAGATGATGGTCTGTGATGTTATCTAATTTTGTTCTTTTTCGAAATGGTTCCACAGTTGCCTCAATTCAATTTATTTAAATATCCATCTTTTCCTCAGGCATTTGCCACTTCATCACCTTGATATACCATATTTATCGCATTATAAATTCCACATGTACTTAAGTATTAGTCTAGATTTTCTATTTTATTTTATTGACACGTTGTTTTCTCTCTCTTTTGTGTCTGTAAGTACCATTACAACACTGTCTGAAATATAATATTTTTGTAGTAGGTTTTAATTTTTCCTTAGTTTAGAATCTACTGTGAATTAATTGGCTTTTCTGTTTGTTATTATTTGAATGTGAACTTTAAAATCAACTTGTTTAGGTGCAGGAAACCCAAAAACAAACCCACCAAAAATGATTTGTTGGTCTTTTTATTGGGATTACATTACATTTGTGTAATATCTTGG
>NW_007254129.1:0-889 GCF_000164805.1 Carlito syrichta | reverse complement strand
CTGGATCACACACCAGACACACACACCCCTAGCAGGTCTGACCTAACATTCTGGAGGCCCCATTGGGACCGTGACATGTAACAGTTAGTTTCGTATCACTCAAGAACAACTGGTTTCACTGCCTGATGTTGAGAAGGAGGTTATTTTATATATTTTCCCATTGTTTTGGTTGTTTTATGTCAAAAGGTAATCTGTTCCTTGTTGCTTCACACTTTCAATATCAATACTATTTTCATTAAAGTAATCATAGTAATTCAATTAATTACTATATACAACTAAAAAAGTCTCATAATTTTTATATTTTATAATTCAAAATAGGTAGTTGTTTTCAATCTTCTTTGTTTTTCTTGCATATATCTAGATAATAAAGAGCTTTGTAACACTTTATTAAATTTTGGATTACCTTGCGATTTTCCATCATGGCAGATGAGGATTTCTCTCTTGCCTCTCTCTCACAATATTCACTTACATAATTTGTAGATACATATGCCTGGGTAAACCCACAGATTTCTTTCTTTCATTTATGCAGCTTACCGTCTCTAATCTTTTCAAGGTTTAATTTGACTCAATCAGGGTTTTTTGGGAGGGTTATTATTGGCTATTATGGTTATTAAAAGCCTGCCCTGGTTTTCTTCAGCTGTGGTCTCAAACTTCAACATGCATTATAATCACTTGGAGAACATCACTATAGTTCACAGAGTATTTTGTTAAATGTACAAGAAAAAAAAGCTTTTTACCTGTTGCCAATTTAATTTTTGGCTTTAACTATTTATTATACAAAAAGTACCATGAACTTTATATCTTTTGTCCTGGCTACTTTTCAAAGGGGACACTGATGAACAGGTCTGAGAGATTTAAAGGGATATTCAGAGACAGTGTAAGCAGGTGA
>NW_007254128.1:5597-9610 GCF_000164805.1 Carlito syrichta | reverse complement strand
CAAAGCCATAAAAATAGTAAGACCACCTTTTAGCCCAGGAACTTGTGAATTGGAACTATCTGGCAGGTCTGCAAAAGATAATGTGGCCAGAAAAAGACCACCCTTCCCTTTCTCTCCTCCCACCAGAAGTCAAGAGATGTTAATCTACTGAGTGACACTTAACCTGGACTTCACCCTCTGTAGCATATCAATACTCCTGTCCTTTCATAAGGCTTGGAGAGAACATGCTGTTCTTTGACATCAATCAAGTGTTTCACTTCTTTTC
Source organism: Carlito syrichta (assembly GCF_000164805.1). Taxonomy (NCBI): domain Eukaryota; kingdom Metazoa; phylum Chordata; class Mammalia; order Primates; family Tarsiidae; genus Carlito; species Carlito syrichta. The sequence goes on along the minus strand of NW_007254128.1, from coordinate 9,345 downwards.
ATTTATTCTTCAGAAGGAAATTCTTCACTTCAGGGATTACTGAATCTTGGAAAATATTTTTGGTGAAGCTTCTTGCTGCCGATCCCACCTCTGAATCCCAAGTATTTCAGGGATGATTTCCTACCTTTTGGGTCCTCATGTCTGGCTCACAGTAGGTTTCACTTCCAATGAGTCACCTTTTCCTCACCTCTGGTGGTGGAGATGATATACTGGTGCTCATTATTCTTTAGGTTATATGATAACATTGCACATTTCTGTATGATGTGTTCTGCCATCTTCTCCTTCCTTCAGAAAAGACCAGTGGGTTATTAAAGGGTTGCCTGATACTATTGGTGGTGGAGTAGGAATGGGGGGGTGTGAATACAGGGTGATAAGTGTGGCTGAGCACTTGTCGCTACAAAAACAAAATCTGCATTGCTTAATGTTCTTTGCTCCTGTCCTTTATAAAACATGGAGAAGACACATTCTTCTTACTTTGACATCATTCAAGTTTTTCACCTCTTTTCATATATTCTTCTAAAGGAAATTCTTCAGCACTGGGATCTGAATGTTGGAAAATATTTCAGTGAAGTTTCTTGCTACTGATGCCACTTTTGAATCTCAAGTATTTTCTGGGTGACTTCTTACAACTGAGGTCTTTATGTCCTCTACAGTCTGGCTCACACTAGGTTCCACTTCCAAGGAGTCCTTTTCTCTTTTTCCTTCAACTCTAGTGGTGGAAACGATACAGTGGTATTCTTATTCATTAGGTTGTATGATGACATTTTATAATTCTGCATGATGTCATCTGCTACCTTCTTTCTTCTGGGGAGACCAGCTGATATTTTTAAGAGGGGTTCTCTGATCCTATTTGTGTCAGGTGGGAGGAGTGGGGTGGTGGGTATGTGTAAACAAAAGTGGGTACTAGGCTGCTTAGAGAACACGGAGCTTTCTCAGTAGGGTCTGGCTTGACTGACTTCCTTTCTATTAGGATCTGAAAATATTCTGTTTATTCCCAAGAGAATATTTTCATGTCAAGTGCTTTTTTTATAAATTGAATCTAGATTTTTTAGTCTGGATTGTCTCCTTCCTCACCTTTCTCTTCCATTTTCTGGTTATTTTGTTCTTTTGCCAAGTCAGGATGTGATGGAAAATGTGGCAGCTGAATCTTTCACTGATCCCTGTTGCACATGCTTCTCAAGCTCATCCATCCTTGGAAAAACTCGACAGCTAGCGATGCACCTAAAGCCGCTGTCTATGCTCATCAGATATTCAGGTGTCTTGGCCCTGGGACACTGCGCCAGAAATGGTGCCTCTTCTGGGAACTCAGCTTCCTCCATTTCCTCAATTTCAAGCTGGATTCCCTGCTAGTCCGGATTCACTGCAGATAGCTGAGACTGGAACTTTTTTATGAATCCTCTCGGGAAAGGATTTTTATCTTCTATGGGGGCTCCAATTTTTTCTCTGTGTCCTCTAAGACAGTGACACTCTTTTAGTTGGACATGAACATAATAAATTTATGAAGGACATTAGTGCTTATTGGTGAAGAGATAAGGAGAAGAAAGTCCTATTTTGCTCCAGATTATATGACATTAATGACTCTTTGGTGGAGATATAAGGAGAATAAAGTTTTGTTTTGCTCTGGATTCTGTGGCGGAGGCATTGCAGAAGATTCAAGACAAGGGGCATCTTGATGAAGTCCTAGGGGAAAAAATTTAAGCATGAACTTGAATAGTGTATGTGCAGCCTATAGCATTAAGATGACCAGAAGAATGTCCTTGTGTGAGGACATGTGGAATGGAAGTTTACGTATGTGTGATGCTTCTGAATCCAGTACATGGTTTGCCTTATTTGAGGTTACAGGTAAAATATTAGGAAACAGTTGACTCTTATTTTTGCCTGATAGGCAAAGGTATCATCATACAAAGAACTCAGGTCATGGATCATTATCCCATAAGTTTGAGGTTCCTAGAAAATGAAACGAAGGTCATAGAGATGGAATGAATATGTGACTCTTCCATTCATTTGTTCAATCAGCAAATATGATGCAAATCATGAGATAAGCTCAAAGAACAGCCCTGGAGTGTGTATTCATAGGAATAATGCTCATATCCTTCTAAAAACCCAAACCTGTATGTACACTGAAAGGCTTGTATTATTGTTGATTCATGGGTTTTGGATGAGGCGTCAGCCATTTGGATTGGATAGCATACAAACCAATAATGCTGTGTTCCTGACAGTGTCAGGATGTATGATGCAACAGAACTAGTGACCTCTGCTGTTTGGCAAACTTTTCTTCTGAAAATCTGTTCACACGGAGCCTAGATGCACTCATACCCTAGTCTTTTATTTCTCTTTGTATGCTAAGAAAAAAATTGTTAGTAAACTTTATGTAGCAGGAAGAGGAAAAGGGAATGAGAGATAAGAGTAGGGAGTCTCGATGGGTCTGTGTCAGGATAAGTATGAGAATATTAGATATGAAAATATATGGGTATGATGGGATCTTGGAGTGGGTGTCTCTGCAGTGTTGAGCTCATGCGGATCTTATCACTTTTTGCCTGTTTCAATCTGTTTGTGCTTCACACTTTTCTGACAATGTAACTCTCTGCTGACTCACATTGACTCTGCGTATGCTCCTCTGATAAAAGTCTTATCCCCTTAGTCTCTCTCCTACCGTCTCCTTAAGTAAAATCTAGTTTTCCACTAATCTCCTACTGCTTGTTCCAGTCCTCTTAGGCACTTTCCCTTTAGAACTTATTGCTTCTATTGCTAGTCATATTTAAAAATACACAGGAGCATTTTGAGTTTCTTTCTGGACTGGAAATCCATGTATCAGCTCATCATTGTGCTATGCCTATATCCCAGTATCCCTTCTGCATTCTCTTTAGTAATCTTTTCTTACCAACAATGGGCTTGTTTTCAATTGAGGAGAGGTCATGTGGGGAAAGAAAAGCCTTCTCAGCTCTCGTGTCTTGAATTGGAGATAGCACCTCCTGTCTAGGCTGCAGATATTCTTGCAAATCTTCCTTTTCTGAGAAATTTCTTAAAATATGTGATTCATGTTTCACATTTCAGTGTTTTTATTTATTCTTAAACAATAAAGGACTACTATGCTACACGCTCAGTGAACACACATGGCTTCTGTCCTCCTGGATTGCATAACCTGGGTCCTAATATCAAAAAGTATACATATATAGTAGTATTTATTATGTCTGCATATATCATGAGTGACTGCATTTCCACAATGTGTAATCTTTGTGGAACAGACCAAATGAAGCAGACACTGCTACACAACTCCTTTCTCCCTTGGCAAACAACTGCATTACAGTTGCCAGCTTCCCTGTACTTAGTCTTTACCATGTAATTAAGTTTTCTGCAATAGAATATGAGTGAAAGTGACATTTGCCATTCCCAGGCAGAGCCACACAATCTTTTATACCCTCCATCTTTTCCTCTTCAAGTACTCCAGTGTCTCTCTGAAAACTGCATATTGATGATGACAAAGTTTTCATCAGGCCCAGCCTATGAAATACATCATAGCGGATGCTTGCCTTATTGCGAGGGAGGGTGGGCACATAGCATCAATAAGGGTAGCCAAACTTTGCCTGTAAAATGACCACTTATGTACCAAACCCTGAATTGTACCCCACATATTTAAAATAAAAATAAATAAACAATTATCTTCCTGGATGTGCTTTATGTGTACACATGTGTTTTTTCATGTCTCACAGTCTATACCAGATAATATTTCAGAATATGCACTAATTTT
>NW_007254128.1:0-5448 GCF_000164805.1 Carlito syrichta | reverse complement strand
GGCTCCAGTGTCCCCTCTTACAACTGAGCAACCGTCCTCCCTCATAAGTTTTACTTGTTTACCGTTAACCTTCATGACAATGACAACCGTCTGGCTTCCCTCTTTCCAGGTGAAGCCAAAACCCCTTCCTTCACTTCAGTCATCGTGTCTACACTGTGTCTTAGGAGTGTGTGTATTTGTGCCCTTTTTAAAAAGTTTCATTTATGATCGAAACCCACATTTACATTTTCAAAGTCTGAAACAGGTTTTACTCCTGAGTAAATTACTTATTTTTTACTTCATATTTTCATCCCTCTACAGCCAGTTTTCCAATACTGGAACTTTTTTTTCTGAATGTTTCCCTCACCTCAATGAATCAATAAAAGTAGGAAGCATCCTTCGAAACTATATTAAAATTTATTTCCCCAGTGTACTAAAAATAAAGGGAAATACATTTTTTAAAGGAAAAGTAACCCAGACTAATCAACTATTATGTCTTTGACAGTAATCCAGAGTGACTTTCTGTAGGAGGCACAGGTTAAGCAGCAAAGGAAAGTACTGGTGTCATCTAAACCTTCTCTTTACTCACTGACAACTGGACCTCAGAAAGACCAATATGCACATTTCTACCGCCTTAGTCACTTTTCCTTTTCCTATGATCTTTCTCCCTCCACCTCAACCAAGAATCCCCTCTTCCTCCTTTTCCAGGAGGAAATTCCTGGTCAGCCTGTGTTCTGAGAATATATTGACACATACCTCTCTTCTCTTTTTCAGGGGTAGTACTTGATTTCAGGATGATTTGCTTTTTGTTTCTGCTTCATGGTTGAACTCTCTAGAGGGTTATTCAATCAGAACTTCTCTCAGGGAACCTCAGCGAGTCAGTTGATGCTGAAAAAGAATAAAATGTGTACATTCGAGAACAACAAATTGCTTAAGAGGCTATCTCTTCACCAAATCACTGTCCTAACTAGTGTTGGACACATCAACAGGGCAGTTATAATTCAAATCATCATTAAGAACACAGCAGTATTGTGTAACCTAACGATGACATCAGTGTCTGCCAGGGTCAGCCAGTATTTACAGGACTGCAGCATTGCAACAATCATTGTCTAAGGCAATTGCTTTCACCCAGTGGAAACTCTGTCATTGACTTGAATTTCTATATCTTATACATGATACCAAAAATAGAAGGTAGAAGCTTTCATTTCAACAAAGGAGATTATTTAATATATGTAGGGATACTGCATTACTAACTCTCCCCTGCAGTAAGTATAAAGTATTACCTGACAGAATTACGCTAGAATCATACTTACCCCATAGAAAATGGTAAAGGTTATGTTGCATTAGTAGTAGTATTTAACCGTTTTATGAACATAACTTTTTATAAGTTGGTTTATAGGTATGGATTTGAGAACATTCATAAAGCCATACAAATATAGCATTTATTGAATTCCCTCTGTTACTGAGAACAGTCTAACACATTTTGACAATGAGACATGTCTCATTGGTTACTCTTCTTTATCACTTTTTATTCCTTAGGGAGAAGAGATAACCCTTGGCTTTACAACCCCTGTTTTTTTTGGTTTTTTGTTGTTGTTATTGTTGTTGTTGTTTTTCCAGAATTCTTTTCTTGCTAATTCTGAAGATCTTACTCTCCAGACTTCTGATCCAAATTGAAGACTGTGACTTCTGGGAACAGCTGGGCCCTCTACAGGTTTAGACTCATGGGCAGCTTCATTTGATCTCCCACCTACCATGGAAAACAACTCATCTCTTAGGGGCAACATGAGTTTGTTTTTCATTATTATTTTCTTTTGTATTTTCCAATCTCAGTAATCAGCATCAGAACCAGGCAAGGATCCCTCCTCCTTCAATTTCTTTGCCCCCAAGGCTCTGCCTCTAGTTGCTCCCTCGCACTTCATGGTCAATAAGCACACTGATCAAGGCATTCTCAGCCTTGTAGATACAATACAAGTAAAATTAATATAAATAAATAGATATCTTGTATGTATCAAATTCATAAGAATTAAAGGGTCAAACCATACCAAATGATTATAAGACTGTCAGTGGAGAAGTAGTCATCATAAACTAACTCTGTAGCTGTGCTGCAGAGCAATTAGGCAACAGCTTACAAAATATAATAAGCATATAACCTAAGTCTTTATAATATCACTCCTAAAGGGAAATTTACAAAGGTGATATTCATAGCATTACTTATAATATCCTAAATTTGGAACTTGTACTTTTTAACTTATGAAGAATGAGTAAACACATTATGGTGGGTACATACTACAGAACTCATTCAAGGATAGAGGTCAAGTTCATTAAAATATATGCCAATGGTGGGGAGAAACAGGAAAAAACTACTAATCAGAGAAAAAATGAAAACCAAGAACTCAAAAAAAATTATCACATGTGGGTTATGGAACACAGTAGTGACAGGGGGTGTTGTTAAGTTTGTAGTCTACTATTTTTAAAAAGAATGACAACAAAAAATAATAATTTCCCTGGAAAGTAAAAATGATTCTGATTAGGTCTAATTCTAATGGAAAAGATTCTCCATTCATTTTCTATTACTGCTATAGCAGTAATACCACAAGTTTGAAAATATAAATCTATTATAGTTCTAGAGATCAGAACTCAGATATGGGCATCCAATCAAGGTGTCAAAAGGACTGGTTCTATCTGGTGGTTCTAGGAGAAAATCTCTCTTTCCTTTTCCAGGTCACCAAGACTGCCTGATAATCTTGGCTTTCATTCACTTCATTTATCTTCAAAATGCATCACTATAACATCTGCTTTTATTGTCACATCTTTACTCTGACTGTTACTCTCTTAGTTTCTCTAATAAGTAGCTTTTGTGATTACATTAGTCCCACTCAGACAATCGGAAGAAAACTTCCTATTTAAAAACCTTGACTTAATCCACCTGCAAAGACTTTTACTCTAAGCAAGGTAACATATTGAAAGATTCCAGGAATTAGAGGGTTGGCATTATGTTTTTGTTTGTCTTTGTTTTGTTTTAACTGGGGGAGTGCAGAGTCTGTTTTTCAGTCTACCATACTGAAATGAAAACAGAAAACATTAGAGAGAGTTCACCTATAGTAAAATATAGTGGTCTGAGATTAGAAATTCCAAATTTAGCAAAGCAATTGGTAAAATTGGCACAGCAACTGTGAAAATATATTGAATGATACAAAGCAAAATAAAACTAAACATAAGCTGCAGATTGAAATTAAACGTAACCAAAGGACAGATGACAAACGCATGAGACTTCCTCTTGCAATCTAGTACTTTAGTAACTAGATTCAATAAAGAGCACCGAACAATTCAATACAAAAGTGCATATGAGCTTTCAGAATGTGCATCCCTAAGAAGGGCTGAAGGCAATGTGGATTAAGTGACGTGTGAGAAAGACCACATGTGACAGTGCATTCTCTTAAAGACACGTACATTGTCTAGTTTGGTGTAACATGAAAGAGGATAAAAATATTATCTGTGTGATGGCATATTAAGTATAGAATTAGTGTGTAGAGGTGAGTCTGAGATTGTGTGCAAGTGTGCAGGAATAAGGGTAAAAAGGGTGTACCTACGTAATACTACTAGAGAATGAGAAAGATTAATGAAGAGTGGAAGGACATAGTATTTGAGAGTAAGTAAAAGGTAGGAGAAATAGGGCCAGGCTCAGTATGGACTTACAAAACTATGACTTATGAGTGTGTGGCAGCTTAAGTAGGAAGGTTTTAATCAAATTCTCATACACTTGTCAGCAATACCTGCTGTCTCTTCACAGTCGGCCCAGTTTTATACTGAAAAATTTGTCCTATCCTTGAATTCCTGTTCTTTTCCCTCCCCAGAGGTCTTAACCTAGTTCCTCTGTCCTGAAGCCCTTGCCTGTGTTTGAGGGAAAATAACTTAAGGAGTTGGGATGAGCAGATCTGCAGCCCCTCTTGTCCAAGTTCATATCTCACCATTGGTCTACCTTAACAGAAGAACTTTCTTGGAGTGGAGACAAGGAGAAATGTTCTGAGGCAGAGGAATTCATTCCTGTTGTCCAAGTCTGTTCTGGAACCATCACATATGTCTTACGAATGTTCTGCTCACTGTGATGAAATTCTGGAAATGATATTTCAAAAACTTAAGGAATATTATCTGATCTCTGTATACATTACTAAAAAAGGGGACATGTTGAGTGTAAACAACATGGAACTTGGTTTCATAGAAATTAAGGTGACTTTCATGTTCAAAACATGAGTTTAAAAAAACAGGTATGAAAATTGTCTGAGTGGAGGATTAACTAGGATTGGATGTCTTGCATGTAATATTTTTGAAGATGTATAGAGAATATTGGAAATTGCAAACCATGCCTAAAAGACATTATGCAGTCCTAAAAGACAGGTATTATTATTATTAGCTAAATTTTCCCTATGAGAAATGTGTAAATAAGGAGTATGAGGAGTAAGTTTTTTGAAGAATTATGCATGTATGTCTGTCTATATGTGTGTATTGATAGAAAGAGAGAGGTATAGATGTAAACATAAATATATGATAACTAGATAATTTCCCAACTAGCTAAATAAATAGATGGTCATTAGAAAGATAAAATTTTTGAGGATCCCCTAAATTGGGCATAGCATTGGAGGTGTCACCCAAAGTCTTCACAGACTTGTCGTAGACCTTCTTTATTTTTCTTGAATATTTAAACTTCCTATTTATATTTTTAGGATCATCTTCCAAAGAAGACAGAAAATTATGCACAGTCCCTTTCTGCCTATTGATTGAAAACAGAGACCCTCAAAAGTCCTTAAGAGAAGGGGTCGTTTATCAGTTGTGCAGCAAAGGAGCTTAATTTCAAATCTAGGTCATCATTTATTTTCCACCTTTCTACCTGCATTCGTGTCAGTCCCACATCTCCTTTATACCCATGCCTCTGTGGATGCACTTGTTCAAAGACAAGATGCATGTCATGTATTCTGAGGTGGAGTTTTCTGCTGTCCATTTATGGTCTTGAACCAATGCATAATGTCCACAATTCTGAGTGACTTCACCTATTACTTCTAGAAAAAAATATATATAAATCAGACATATAGTATTATTTTTCATTCAACAGACAATCAAGAAAAACCATGTACAATAACATATATGGCATGGTCATTATGAATATTACAATTTAGTTACTGTTTAAAGTTCCAAATTCTGGTGAAACTTTTTTGGTGGTCCTGCCTAGTATGGAGAACTTTATTCCTTGCAGAGTCTCCTCTGCATTCTCTCACTTGGTACTTGGCTTCTTTTCTATGCTACTTGTCTTATTCTTTTTTTGTTTTTTATTTTTATTTTTTATTGTAATGATGTGGGGTACAATTCAGGGTTAGATATAAAAATGGTAATTGTGTAGGTAAAGTTTGGGCCTCACCTTGGTTTCCATTTCACCAGTTTTGAGATCAGGTACCCTTTACTGATGACGTGTAT
>NW_007254127.1:0-6599 GCF_000164805.1 Carlito syrichta | reverse complement strand
AGTAATCCTTGTGCCTGGTCTGCAGGAAATTCAGGAGGAGAGTGTGGGGCAGATGCAGTTCCTGGAGCTTGCTTCTTATCACACCCTAAAGAAACTGATGGAGAATTTAAGGGTTTAAGTATTAAAAGTTTTTAAAAGTATGATGTTACAATCACAGTAGTTATTGCAAAAGTGACTTATTTATCCAAAGTGACAAACCAAAGATTTTGAAATGAAAAAAGCCTCACTTTTTTTGTAACAAAGACAGTGGGGCAGAAAAAAAAAGCTTGCTTTTTGTAACAAAGACAGTGGGGGAGGGCTAATTGAATTTTGTCTCTTTCTTCCCCCCTCTGATGTTTAAAGGAGAGAATTATTTTGGAGATTGTTAATTAAGAGAATCATGTTCTGCACTTTGAGTAGCATGTTGGCCTAGCATTAGTGTACTTGATATTAATGGTAAATTTATAGAAACTTTTCGTAGCCTTGTGTGTTTATAGAATTCTTTTCACTTCTTTTCACAAACTTTCACCTACCATGTTCAAAATACTCAAACCATTTTTTGACATGCTTGAACCTTTTGTTTTTGTTCTATACTCTCTTTAGCCAGTTCATTCTATTATAGAACAAAAATGTACCATACAAGATTCTTTTCTATACAAAATTATTTCTCTTTCCTTTGTCCTTTCTTATCAAAAACATACTTTATACGAACAACTTTCTTTACATTTTTCCTAAGCTCAGAGCTCTAACCAAAGCAATAAGTTTATATGCAGTGGAAGGGTTTGGGTAGGAGCCAATGTAGAACTATCAGGGGAATCCAAACCTAAACAAAAGGCATCCAAAAAGCACAGTGGTGATGGCTCATGGTAAAGAATAATACGAGTTCCAATTTTGGTCATAATGTCCCTTCCCAATCATGAAGCTGTACACATTGACATAACAAGGAAGGAGTGTTGAAATATTCTATTTCCCAGAACACATGGAGGTAATGGTGCAGTGAGGGGTCTGGATGTAATGCCCTACACCCCCACATCCGAAAGAGGTGAAGGAAGGAGTGGACCAGGAAATTCAAGTAGAGCTGAGCATGTAGCCCTTGTATCAGTAACAAATGATATAACCCTGTCACCCTAAGCTCGGTTGGTTTAATAGTTTGTTCCCAAGACATTGAGTCTATCAAGCCAGGGACGAGTCAGTCTGACTGAAGCAAGCCCAAGAGATCCCCTTCTGAGGTCATGCAAGGTGTCTGGTGTCCCTCCTTGTCAGCAAGGCTCTGGGCCATGTGCTCTCCTCCAGCTAGGTGAAAGAAGCAACTATAAGTCCAATGTCCAGGCTGTTTGTATTTGGGACAGGGTTTTGCTGGTGGTAGGGCTTGACAGTCTTTGGCCATATGCCCATTTTGATGGTATCAGTAACAAACCTGGGAAGGGGGCTGTGTACTCCTTCTTCGATTGACCGTCTGGAGTGGAAGATTATCAGTAGTGTTTCTCCCTGCTAAAGTGGTAGATAAAAGCTGAAACATTTCCACTTATGTTTGTAGTCCTGCATTCTTTCCTCCTCCCAGTTGTTAAAGACTCTAAAGGCCATGTTCAATAGTTCTAATTGAGGGGTTTGTGGGCCCTTTTCTAATTTTTGGAGTTTATGCCTAATGTTGGGTGCTGACTGGGAGATAAAATACATAGCCAAAAGATCTTGTCCCTCCAGAAGGTTTAAATCAATATTAGTAAACTACTGCAATGTCTCAGAGAGGTGGCTTAGGAACATTGCTGGATTTTCATCTGGTCTTTGAAAAACCTTTTTTATTTTGTCATAATTAACCTGCTTAATAACGCCTTTCTTCATTCCAAGAAAAAGAAGAAACCATATGGTCCCTTTTAGGTCTGTCTGTAGTGCCTATTTGGTAATCCCAAGCAGAATCTACCTTAGGAATAGATATGACTGCTGGGAGTAATGGTCTGGCTGGGTATGGCTTAGTTCATTAGAATATTCCCGAGTCTTGCCAAAAATACAAGCATATTCCTCCAGGGTATTGGTTGTGGTAAAAATAACATGGAGATCCTTCCAGGTTAAGTCATATGACAGGGTCAAATATTGGAATTCTTTAGGGTATTTAGTTGGGTCAGTGGAATACTAGCTGAGTTTAGATTCAATTTGAGATAAACCTGTTAAGGAGAATGGCACATGGACTCGTGCAATTCCCTCTGTACCTGCTACTTCTCTCGGGGGAAATTGGTGAGCAAATGGTCTCTGAAAGGATTTACCTGAACAAGCTTGGGCTGGGGATGGATGTTTTGGGGATTTCAGAGATGTAGGAGGATCTATTATTACAGTTGTAAAAGGAGAATGAGACATAGAATGGGGCTTAGGAGTCCTGGCCAGTGATGCCAAGCCCTCGATAGGCAGAGGTGTATTAACAGAAGAAGTAAAGTTTGGAGAATGTGGAGTTGTAGGAAAGTATGAAGGAGGTGTGGGATCTTTCAAGGGAGGGGAGGCAAAATCAGCAGGGTCAGTATCCTCTGAGGAAACTACGGTCAATGGGGTTTGGGGAGCTAGCACAAAAATGTGACAGGAAGAACGAATATCTGGGTGGCGAGCTAACTCATAAAAGGCCTGAATATATGGAATTTCAAGGTATTTGTCATTTTCTTTAAGTAAAATGGAGATCCTTCCTGGTTAAGTCATCACCTTCAAAAGGGTGTTAGGGGCTAGGGAGCCACCTACTGGCCAGGTTTCACCATACCCCCTGTGCGTATATTGTGGCCAAGCAATATTGCAGTAAAATATTAAATGCTTTGGGTGAATATCCTCACTGAGTTTTAAAACTTTAAGGTGTTTTAAAAGGCATGTCATTGCTGTGTCTTTCTTCACAGCTGATTGAGAGTTTCCCATGGTTCGAGAGGAACAGAAAGGTGTTCCATAGCTGTTGGAGTTTCAAGGTACTTTGAGGAGTTACTTTGTCAGCCAGAAAGGAAAATAGCAAAGAAACCAAGCACTTTGTCTCCCACCCATTCAGGTGCTGATGGTTCAAAATTTCCTTTTGGGATCTTCTTCACTCCCTATGGATTAGCCCTAGGCAGAGACTGTCAGTTGTCCTCTGAGATCCAGCCTGGTCCATGGGGAAACTCATAAATCTTACCTAGAAGGAAGTAAAGACTTAACCTTAGTCCCTCACCCTGTGTGGCCACAGTGGTCTGATATCTTTCCCTATGAATTTTCAGCACACTGAAGTGTAGCCTCAGTAAGAGCTTTCAGTTGCCACCAGGTTCTAACACAGTTCACCAAGGGTCTCCAATTAAGAAATATGAAAGAAAATGAAAGAGAGAAAGAGATAATCTTGGTGGGACCTTCACAAATGTTAGGGTACAGACAAGGTGAAGGTGGATAGATGGAGATAGGAAGAGAGAGGCACAGGGAGGCACAGCACTGCCGGAGCTGGCAAGCCGGGGGTGTGTGCTTGCAACCCAGAGATTTGAGTAAATGCGAAGAAATGCAACACACAGGTATGAGAGAAGAAAAGATTTATTTAAGAAAGCTTCACACTCCCCCACAGACAGAGAGTGGGCCTACACTCTAGGTGAGTATAGCATAATAGTTCCCCAAAGCCCTGGCTTGAATCCTATACCTGGAGATGTTGTACGTGACTGCCATGACTTCCTTATCGACCACCTGTGGATGTCTTGGAGATCCTGTGACACAGAGACCCATTAATGTCTGTCTATATTATCATAGCTCCTAGAGAAGGACGTGACAAGGATTCTAATTCTCCTGTATCTTCCTGAATGACATTCCTTAGAGCTAATGGAGTGTGCACTCCCTCCTAATCTCCTAGGCATTCCCAGTAGGTAGCTTCGGGGATCCTTGACTTCCCTGTAGATAGGGCACGTTCTACTGGAAGATTGAATCTCCACCTGCTCCCCTCTGGGCGGGTATGACTTTTACAACCCTTGACCAATGTATGCTAGCTTAGGTCTGGTAAATTCCTTTTACTCTAGGCAAGCTTGATGGACACTGTGAGATCGCTCTGATACCTGCTATCAGGAAGTCTGTTCCTGAAAAGACAAAGTTGGTAAAATTAATTTAACTTAAAGTGTTCATTTCTCCAAAAGTATAGCTTCTATTTTCTCATCGTTGTGTCAGGGTTTAAGAACAAGATGAAAAATGGCTTCCCACTCTCAGTCTACCCTTTCACCAGGGTCTTGGTATTTGCACAGGCTATGCGCTCTGGGATGTAGTGATCCATGGTCCCTCCAGCTAGTTGGATCCTGTCACTGAAACTAATGCAGCCCCCTGGTAAGAGCTGTGACCTGATGCAGGTGAGAATTTTTTTCCCCTCTGGAAAGAATCTCATCAAGGAGACTGTGAATGCTTCATCATGGGACTAGGGACTTGAGAACTCCATACCTGCCCACCTGTTACTCTTGAGCACAAGAGCTGTAGCCTGAGTATAGTGTCTTCTGGAGGTGAAGGGTCAGGCAGAGGAGGGGTTGGTTATAACTGGGAGTGCAAGAAGAGAAAGCTCAGCTCCCAGTGACTGCTGAACAGGGAAGAATGATTTCTTGAGTAGGGTATGAGGCTCAGGAATCCAATCTGGGTGAAGGACAATGAGTCCCGGGGCCCTGTCCTCACAATGTGCTCCTCTCCTAAAGCACCTTGACCTCAGGTTGTCTCCCAGTGTGTCTCAGCCCTGCAGGAACTGCTAGGCTGACACCTAGGCCCAGGATCCTCCAGCTGCATTTTCCAGGTGAGTATGCCATGGTGCCCAATCTCCAGTCACTGTCCTGTGTGAGTCTAATCCTCAAGACATGACCACTAGAGCCTGTGGGCACACTTTGAATTGTCCCAACATCAAGCCCAAGGACTGACCCTCGAACACCTGTTGATCCCCAGGAACACCTCTATGTTAGGCTCTACCTGGGCAGCCCCGGACTCTCTCCTGGCTACTCCTTGGGGCAGTTCTTCTGTCTCTTGCTGGTGGAGGAGATTATCACAGAGTCTGTCATTTTGTTCCTGTGTGACCCACACTGATCTTCCCAGCACAGAGAGGTCACACATTATGTGTGCAGAGAGGTGGGGCAGGTGTAATTCTTGAGGTTGAAACTTCCTTGTCAGGTTTATAGTTTTTGGTTGAAAAATATAGAATGCAAGTTAAACTCTAGTTCTTCCCTGAAAAACCATAATGTCCACAGAATCATGTGTGACTTTCTGGACTCCTAAATATATAGAAACCAAGATCAGAGTTTCCATCCCAGTAGAACACATACATTATAATTGAGAGCACCTGATGCTTCTGGCATGAAACTTCAGTGTGTATTTTAATCATCATCATCAAAATCATCACCATCACCATAACCATCATCATCACCAACACCATCATCATCGTCACCATCATCATGATTTTCACCATCCTATCTCTATTGCTATTATATTCTTTCATCACACACTGGCCCACATTGTGGTGGGAGGATTTTGATTCAAGCTTTGTGTATTATTTCAGTGACACTGGGAATATCTTGCTAACTCATCAGGGAATAGCCTTTCCCACCTGAGATGCTCCATCCAGAGGTCAGGGCTTCAAATGTCCCTTTTGGCTGGACCCTTTCTTAAATTCCTACAGAGAATGGAAGTGACTCCACAGACCTGAATACACTTCTGAGATTCTACTATTTCAGCTTAATTAATAGTCCCTTTCATGTCTTTTCTATGATTTCACTAAAAGGAGAGAGGGGGCAGAGATTTTAGTGGTAGTATAAGTCAGGGTTTTTTAAAGTTACTTTATATTGCTGTATAATTTAACACAATAATATACACAGATCTTAAATGTTTTATTCTTTTAATTTTGAAAATAGCATACCCTCAGTCTTTCAGTTTTAAAGACAAAACTGAGTACAAGGGAAGTTAGTTGCCCAAAATAACAGAAAAAAGTGGTGGCCAGTCTAGCAGTTGATTGTGGACCCTGAAACTTTGCTGAATTTGCTTCTTACATTTGGTAAGGCTTTGGGGATTATTTGGGGCATCCTATTTTTTAATTATTTCATGTGCAAATAGCAATAATTTTACTGCTCCGATTTTGTCCTTAATACCCATTATTTCTTTCTTTTGCCTAATTGTTTTGACTAAGTTGTCTTGTACAAAGTAGAGGAAGCAATTGCAAAAACAAGAGTCTTAGCTTTTTCCCTGGACTTTGTGAAAAACTTTGAGTCTTTCACCATTTGGCATGATATTCATTTTAAATTTTGGTGAAGGCCCTTTATCAATCTGTGGAAGTTTCCTTCAATTCCTAGTTTGCTGAGTGTTTTTATCATGAAAGTGTGATGAATTTTGTCAGTGAGTTTTTTGCGCTTATCAGATGATCAGATACTTTTTGTTTCTGTCACTCTAATAATAAGATATATTACGTTTATTCATTTACTTATGTAGAATCAACCTTGCAATCTTGAGAAAAATCCTTTCTTGGCATGGTGTTTTTCCCTTTTAATGTACAGTTGGATTGGGTTTGTTGTTACTTCACTTGGATTTTTGCACGTTTACTCTTAAGGGATATTAGCCTGAAGTTCTTTTATTCTGGTATCCTTGTTTGTCTTTGGTAGCAGATTAATGCTGGCCTCACAGAATATGTTAGGACG
>NW_007254126.1:0-6200 GCF_000164805.1 Carlito syrichta | reverse complement strand
TTCATCTTCTGATAGAATTTGTTCCTAGAACTAAGGTCAGTATGCATATTTCTATTATCTGGTTAGGACTTCCCAAGAGGCCAGAAAAGTATAAAAACACAAGAGCTGGTGACTTCTGGATCCCAGCTACTTTGTGGTTCCTGCTGTGAGACTGGGTGGAGCAACTTTCTCCCTTGTGTTCCAGAGACATGGGATTCCACACTTCCATATTGCTTTCATATTGGCCTAGAGAGACCCTTGGAGAAACTTTACTCTGGTTGTTATGCTCAGAGGGGATCATGAGGGAGCCCAAGCCAGGAATGCATTAATAGACACGTTTTTCCTAGAGTTTTTTTAAAAAGGTTTTTCTATTTTAAATAACCATTAATTGACCTAAGATAGTAAGATTTATCTTTACAATTAACTGGCATTCAGGGATACTGCTATTTGAAAGTTTGTACCTTTCAAAATTCATGTTGAAACTCACTCCCCAATGTGACAGTATTCAGAAGTGGGATCTTTAAGAGGTGATTGGGTCATGAGGGCTTTGTCCTTTTGATGGATGAATTGATTCATAAATTAATGGATTAATGGATTATCAAGGGAGTGAGACTAGTGGCATTATAAGAAAAGGAAGAGAGATTTGCATTAGCATGCTTAACCCCTTCACCATTGCTTTATTTTGAATGTTTGGTTCCCAAAACCTCATGTTAAAATTTGATTTCCAGTGCTGGGGGTGGGGCCCAATGGGAGTGTTTAGGTATGGAGGGTAGATTCCTCATTCATAGATTATTTCTCCGGAGGGAGTGAGTAAGTTATCACTGTATTAGATCCTACCAGTGCTCCATGTGCTTCATGGTTTGTTTTTGAGACCACTTGGATCTGTCAACCAGGCTGAAGAATAGTGGTACCATTATAGCTCACTGCAGCCTCTACCTCCTGCATTCAAGTGATTATTTTATCTCAGCTGCCCTAGTAGAGAATACAGGTGGGTGCCATCACACCCACCCAGGTTTTTTATTTTACTTTATTTTAATTTTTTATGCCCACCTGGACTTTCTCCTCCCTGGAGCCGGAGGCGAAGGCCTAGCCCAAGAAACTCCTGGGTAGGAACCAGCGCCCCAGTCCTCCCACTCCCGGGCCGGTCCCTGTGGGAGGGAGAGGCCTCCTGCCCTGGGCTCAGTTCTTGCATGAGGAAGAGATCGCCTCCTCCTGGCCACTCACCCTGCCCAGACCGAGCATGGGCGCCCGCATCCCCCTGCAACACTGGAAAGTTGTTCCTCTGGCAGCGGCGGACCCCTCACGGGCTCCTCAGGGCTGAGCCAGGACCCGGTCCCGCCAACCAGAGTCGTTTCTCAAGTCCCCACTCATCCCTGGGGGAGCCCTGCCTCCTGTCCCTGCCGGTCCTGTGGGGAGGCCAGGCGCGGCTGAAGGAGAAGGGGGAAGAATCAGTGCATCAGGAAAGGTGCACCTAGTTTTTTGTTGAGAGTAGGTCTCATATGTGTTGTCCTGGCCGGTCTCAAGCTCCTAGGACCAATCCTGCTGCCTCAGTGTCCCGAAGTGCTGGATATCAGACATGAGTCAGTGAGCCTGCCCTAATTTTTTTCTTTTTTATGCAGATGAGGTCTCAAGCAATCATCTTCTTTCCGCCTTCCAATGTGCAGAGATTACAAGTTCAAGCCACTACACTCAGCCAGAACTAGTTGTTGAATGGAGCTTGAGAATAGCGATGGCAGCTCATGCCTGTAATACCAGCACTTTGAGAGGCCAAAGTGTGACGATCACTTAAGCCTAGGAGTTCAAGGCTTATAGATGGCTAAAATCATGCCACTGCACTCCAGCCTGGATGACAGAGGGAGACATCTGAAAAACAAACAAACAAAAAGACTCTGAGCTGGGTCTTTGCCCCCTTTCTGCTTCAGGCCACATATACAGCTTCAATCTTGATTTACCCCACTAAAATCCATCAATCAATTTCAAAAGTGGAGAATAAGAGAGACACTTTCATCATCATGTGCAGTTTCAAGAGAAGAACCATCACAATTGAGTAGATCTCAAACAAAAGTTTCTTAACATATAACTCTTTACGTAAAGAGAGTTTTTCTAATTAAAAAACACTTCAAGTTATTCTGTAGAGCAAAACAAAGAATGATCTTCATAGCAGAGAGGCTCTTATGAATGCAAGTCACAGTTCCAGTACAAAAGGTCACTGGGAGAGCATAAGTGTCCCATTGGGGTGTCTCAGGCTCTTTCCAATGCATCATTTGAAGATGATAATGCTATGAGCCCAGAGCAAGGCTGATGTTCCTCCCCTTTGCAGGTTCCTCCATATGGTAAGCCTTGATTTTCAGCAGCTTGCAGGGGCAGCTTGGGCTCAGAGAAGATCTCTGGGCATCTGTCTGTCCACTTGCCCAGGTGGTGGTATCTCTTGGTTGATGCCAAACCCTTCAGACCTCTCTGATGGTAGCATCTATCTCTTGTTGGGGTAACTGGAACTCCTTCATCATTTTAGTCATTGGTACCCAGACTTCTGAGTCTCGACAGAGTTTTTGGCACCTCTCAACTCCAGGAACAGCTCTGTGCCTGGTGAATGCCCAGCCCAGCAGCTTGAAAGCACCAGAGTCCACTTTCCCACAGAACTGAGGGTGTTGACAAGAGTGGTGGCTAAGTCCAGTAAAGTTATCAAGTGCCCAGGCCCAGGTCTGCTCTTGGTTCAGGCCTGGTGGCATGTAGGGCTCTAGACATGTCTGTCTCCAAGACCACTCTTCCAAGGCTGATGAATGAAATTCCATAGCTGCAGCCTCCTAGGTTTGACCAAGACAAGCTATGTAGCTAATCTAGAGAAAGGGCAGATGACCCAGTCCATTGCTGACTGCCTTTTTTTTTTTTTTTTGAGTTGGTGTCTCAGGCTGGAGTGCAGTGGCATACTCTCAGTCACTGCAACCTTGACCTGCTGAGCTCAGGTGTTCCTTTCACTGCAACCTTCCAAGTATCTGGAACTACAGACACATGCCGCTATGCCTAGCTAATTTTTTCACTTATTGTAGAAATGAGGTTTCACCAAGTTCCCCAGGCTGGTCTCAAACCCGTGGACTCAGGCAATCCTCTCACCTTAGCCTCCCAATGTGCTGGTATTATAGGCATGAGCACTGCACCTGGCCTACTGACTGCCTTCTTATATAGCTATCTTGTATAGGAAATGAGATACCAAAATCTAATTATGTGGGGAGCTGCATTCATTATCAATTCAAATTGCTTCAGATGCTGATAGGATTATGGTGAAGATTGTATCATTCTGGAAGGCACTATTGGAATTTCTTGAGTTTTTATTGAATCAGGCAGTGAAAGAATAGGATGAGAGGAAGGGCCCAATTATTGACAGTTTCCATTAATAATACAAGGTTTTTTTCATTTCAGAAAACCTAGACACATGGGATCTCAACATCATCTTCTTTCTGCCTTCCAATGTGCAGAGATTACAAGTTTGAGCCACTACACTCAGCCAGATCTAGTTGTTGAAAAGAGCTTGGGAATAATCATACCAGCACTTTGAGACACCAATGTGGGAAGATCACTTAAGCCTAGGAGCTCAAGGTGTTAGATGACTAAGATCATTAATATATAGTAATTATATCTAAATCTCTTCCCATATCTAAGAGACATTGCCTTACATTAGAGATGAGACTGAGTCAAAACAAATAGCCCAAAATCACAGACTCCAGTGACTGAGCTCCAGAGCTCGTAAATGCCTTCTAGAGGATGGACCCTCAGTGATTTGTCAAATTTTTGAGGGTTTAAAAAAAATCCCACTATGTCATGAAAGCCAATGGGAGCTTCAGTTAGACCAGATGGCTTCACAGACACACACCCTTGATGGAAGTTCATTTCTAGATAGTTCCTGGCAAAAAAAGTAATGTGCTCTGTGATGACTCTCATTGTGAGCATCAATCTGATTCTAGTTGAAGCACAGCATTGATGAGAATGGTTTCAACAACTTGGGCAAGAAACTTTCTGAAAGTGAACATCATTCCATAACACAGTCATCAGATACAATGGTAGGTAAATCATCTCTGTGATGTATTGCAAAGACCTCACCATCTCTCCAGAAAGGAAAGTCACCACAGAGAGGTCATTTTGAATACAAAATTCTCCAGGATCCCTGTGACTGCTCATCTGAAGATAAGAAAATCAAAATGTGAACATGATTCTTCTCTTAACTATCATTGGAATTGTTTTTGGAAATGAAGGAAATCACATACTGATAAAAACAACATAAAATTTTAAGAAAACTAGAACCAAAGTAATAGAGAATGAGTAGACACTAAAGAAAGAAGATGATGAGTGGCACATTCTTGAAATTTTTACAAGGAAAATATGGAAATCTTATAGCTGAGAGAAAGACTACAAATGGGTAAGGACTCTAGCATGGTGTCTAGGTGGTTGGTGGGGACAGACACAATGGTTTGAATCCAAGACATCTAGAGAGCCCTGAGGAGGTGAAGCACAGCCAGCCTGTGTTTTAAGAGGCACCAGCAAGAAATTGCTCTATATTGACAAAGAGTTATGGATCCTGCTGGGTTCTAGACCAACCACAAGAGCTCCTCTGCCATTGGCCTTCTAGTAATGTCCCATGGCAACATGCCAGGAGGGACTGTGACTGTCTCCTGCCCACCACAAGAGGGAAGCCTTTTCCTAGCTCCATGCTATTTCAGAAATGGAAAAAGACTTACCTTAAAGTTGATTAAATTCAGATATCCACATTTCTGTTTTCAATGCTTAGTGACATATTATTTTGTTCACTTCTTATAAACAGGAAAGAGCTTAGGGTTGTCATTTTTTAAACATATCAGTATGATTATATTTGCCTTTTCACAGGGCAGTTCAATACATTGAAAAGATTGTGTAAGTCAAACAATCATCTTCCCCACTCCTCCAGTTTCTATACGGTATAATTTCCCATCAATGTTTCATCTGGCCTCATCTTTTAGTTCTCCCTACAGATTGAATGGTTATTTGTGACAGGCGCTCCATGAAGGGTATTTTCTGCTTTACCTTATTTTGTTTATGATGGGAAACTGTGGCACAGAGAGCTACCTAAGTCTAGAATTACCTGGTTGTCACATTTGGGTGGAGGTCTGGACATAAAAGTCTGATCCTCTTCTATCCTCTTTAAAAGCCAGGTTTGTATGGAAATTACCCATTGTAGTCATTTTATGCTGGCCTGCTTCTCCGTGATCTCCATTTTGTAAGTGACATGGTCTCACTTGGGGAGGTCACAGGCTGTGTAGTTCTACCTGTGAATAGATCGGCAATGTAATTTTTCCATTCTGTGTTAAAAAATTTCTTTTTTGGTGCAAATTTAAGGCTCTTCTTCTCATCTGATTTTTTACAGATGTAAATTTTGTGTGTCCCTTTTTTTTCTTTTCTTTCTTTTTTTTTTTTTTTGAGTTGGAGTCTCACTCTGTCACCCAGACTGGAGTGCAGTGGCCGCTCCCGGCCACCACAGCCTCGACCTGCTGGGCTCCGGGGATCCTTTCCCCTCAGCCTTCCAAGTAGCCAGAATTACAGGCATGCGCTACCACGCCCGGCTGATTTTTTTTTTATTTATTGTAGAGATGAGGTCTCACTGGCCAGGCGGGTCTTGAACCCGCTGGCTCAGGCAATCCACTCACCTCAGCCTCCCAAAGGTGCGGGATTACAGGCTGAGCCACCGAGCCCGACTGTGTCCCTTTTTTCAAATTCTCTATTTTACCCAACAAACCTAAATTATATGCAGATTTTTCCATAACTTTTAGCTTTTCTTATCAATATAGATCAATATATATCCCTATAATTTATAAAATGTTCTATTTTATGAAACATTTTAACTTTATAAAATATAACCATGCCCTATGGTATCTTTTCAACCATTTTTTCTGAATATTATATCATTAATATGCATTCAGACTTTTGAGTATTATTGTAATTTACTTATTTGAATTTCATAGAATATTGCATTTTGTGAATATACCATAGTAATTTTCAACTACTCTCCTCATAATGGACCTTTGGACCCTCCCTTCTCACCAGATTTTTGTTACTTTTAACAATAGAGATGCCAACATTCTTCTGCACGTTTTCTGTTGCAGATGTGCCAGAAGTTCTCTTGAGAATGTACCTTGAATGAAATTAGTAGATTTTGAGATCTGTGACTTGCAACTTCCTACACAGCATATTGTTTT
>NW_007254125.1:0-14284 GCF_000164805.1 Carlito syrichta | reverse complement strand
TCTTTCACCATATATGGAGTTGTCCACTTTAGATTCATAAACGCACTCTCTCCATTTTGGATACCCAGTGTCTCGTTGGATGAGTGACCAGTCCTTCTCAGTACTGTTAAGAGAGCAAATGGGTATGTTAGATGGGGCAAAGTTCTTGTGACACGACGGGGGTCAGTTCCTCCAGGCATTAACATTTTCATTTGCCCATCTTCTCTGTTATTGCTTTGGGTAGGACTATTAGTGATTAAAGACTTTAAAATAGACTTTAAACAAGGTACTCTGAAATTGCTGAAGGTTGAATTTTCATAAAAACAAACAGGAGTTGAACAAGAATGTCCTTCATAAGAAAAATCATTATTAATAACATGTTTTGTTTGAGCATAAGATAAAGCAGTTTCCCTCATTAACTGGTGAGAGTCAGTAAATACATTAATTATTTCATTATCCCAAGCAACCGGCTGAAATGTTGGAGGATTGGGCATATAGGACCAATAGGTTTTATTGGCATCAATTCTGTAGACTGGACCGGTTTGAGTCATAAAAATAGCTAATGTAACCAGACATATTGTTGCTGGGTTAATAGGGATATGTTGAGAGGTTACCATTTCTCCTGCTTCTTCAACTAAAGAGTCCATTTGTTCCCATGTTGGTAGTCGTGAATAGTGAGCACTGAAGACAATACATCTGGTAGCCTGTCATCTTGTACAAGACAGCCAAGGATAAGGAATATTCTCTTTCGATGGAGAAAGATTTCTCATCTGGTGGCTCAAAGTTCCTCCCTTCTTGGATGAATCATGCTGAAGTTGTGGCTCAGCAAGCAGTGGCGTTCCTGAAGCAATGAGGAAGTTTCCTCCTCCCAGTGACTAGCAGGCACATTGTCACATCTTGTGTTTCTCTGAATCGGTAGTATCCTCACCACTCCTTTTGGTCATTGGGTCAATGCAGGTGTGTCAGATAAATTGATCAGGAATCCAAATAGGAGTAGATTCATTCTGTGAATATATGCAAGCATATCCCCTCCCACTGATTAGCAATATGTCAGGCCCTCTCCATTGGTCTGTAAGGAGATCCTTCCATTTTATCATAGGTTTAACATTTTCTTTGGGGTTCCAGTGTCTAGTCATAGTTGAGTTGCCCAAAGAATTTAAATTTAATAGATTTATAACAAATAAAGCATTATTTAAAATATGGTGAGGAGAGCTATACTTAACCCCCTCACTATTAATTTATTTATTTGATTTTTTAAAGTTTGGTGGTCTCTTTCAACTATGACCTGACCTTGTGGATTGTAAGGAATTCCTGTGGAGTAAGAAATATTAAATTGGGAACAAAACTGTTGGAAAGATTTAGATGTATATGCAGGACCGTTATCAGTTTTCAGTTGCTTTGGTATACCTGGCTGTGAGAAACAAAGGAATAAATGTTGTACCACGTCCTTCTAGGCTTCTCCAGTTCTTGTTGAAGCTAAAATATATGAGAAAATGTATCCACAGTAACATGCAAATAAGACAATTTCCCAAAGCTGGGAAAGTGAGTATATCCATTTGCCATAGCACATTTGGTTTTAGTCCTCGGGAGTTAACTCCTCCTGGAGCTGGAACAAGGATGGTACAAACTGGACAATTTTTAACGATTTGTCTAGCCGTTTCCCTGGGTAAATAGAAACTGACAACATAAGGCAGTAGCATTCTGATGATGAATTTTATGAGAAAGTTGAGCCTGAGTAATTGCCTCGATTTCTACTGCAGCACATACAGTAGACTTAGTTAAGGTATCAGCTAATTGATTGCCTTGGTGCAAAGGTCCTGGGAGGCCAGAATGTGACCTAATATGGCCCACAAAAAACTGTTCCTTTCTGTTGTTAATTAGTTGCTGTAATTGAATCAATAGTTCCAAAATTGTAGATTTGTTAACCAGGATGGTAGCTGTTTCAATATGAGGAAATAGTCCTTTAATATAACAAGAATCAGTATATAAATTAAATTTAGAGTCTTTTAAGGTTGTAAAAGCGTATATAACTGCCATTAATTCTGGTTTTTGTGCTGAAATTTCTGAGGTATGCAGCACATGAGACTCATTATTAATGATTGCTACAGCTTTCCCATTAGAGGAGCCATCAATAAAAACCAGGGTTGCTCCCTCAAGGGGAACTAGGGAACAGTTGTGAAGAAAAATTATAGGATTTTGTTTTATAAATTGTAACAGTGGACTTTTAGGTAAATGAAGCAAAACTTGTCCCCTATAATCAGTTAGGGCTACCTGCCAATCATCACTAGTTTGAAACAAAGTCTGAAATTGAAATATATCATAAGGAACAATTATATTGTGTACATCATGTCCAAATAGTTCAACGCTTCTTTGTCTTCCCTTGGTTACAAGTAAAGCTACTAAATAGGGATGGGAAGACAATATATTTTAGAGATACCAGCGGATGGAGCCATTCCATCAGTCCTTCTTGCCTCAGACACCCTGTGGGAGTATGGAGAGTAGCCAGAATAATTAAGTCCCAAGGTAGGCGGTAATCTATTCCCTTAACTTTTTGAGACTCAATAGCCTTTTCCACAAGGGACAAGGCATCCTTGACCTCCAATGTTAAAATTCTCTTAGAATTGGGAGAAGAGTCCCCCTGCAAGATATTGAATAAAGGTTTTAAATCTGATGTGGTAATATGTAAGCAAGGTCTAATGCAATTAATATCTCCCAACAGAATTTGGAAATCATTTAATATTACTAAGTGATCTTTTCATAACAGCAAAAGTTGATGACTCACTGTTTGTGTGTTTAACACACAGCCAAGATATGTGAAAGGAGCATTGGTTTGAATTTTTTCAGGAGAAATTTTCAAAACACAATCATGGAGAGCAGTCACAGTTTCATTAAGCATTTCATGTAACTGGGCTCAGTGGCTCAGCCTGTAATCCTGCGGCTTTGGGAGGCTGAGGTGAGTGGATTGCCTAAGCCCGTGGGTTCAAGACCCGCCTGGGAAGCAAGACCTCATCTCTATAATAAATCAAAAATTCAGCCGGGCATGGTAGCGCATGCCTGCAATTCCAGCTACTTGGAAGGCTGAGGTGGAAGGATCGCTGGAGCCCAGCAGGTCGAGGCTGCAGTGGCTGGGAGTGGCCACTGCACTCCAGTCTGGGCAACAGAGTGAGACTCCAACTCAAAAAAAAAAGGCACGAATTTTGTGAGCCAGCAAGATGTCATCCATATAATGGATTAAATAGATAACAGGATATTGGCTCCTAATACCTTGCAAAGCAGTGTCCACATACTTCTAGCACAAGGTAAGGCTGTTTTTCATACCTTGTGGGCAAGATCTTCCATTGATATCTCTGAAAAGGTTGTGTTAAATTGGACAAAGATAAACTGAATGCAAATCTTTTACAGTCATCCCAGATTTAAAGGTATAGTAAAAAAATCCTGTAAATCAATAACTATAATATTAAAGTAAACAGTTATAGCAGCCGGAGATGGAAGTCCAGGCTGTAACGCCCACATGGGTTCCATAGTGGCATTGATAGCTATTAAATCCTCGCAGAAGTCTCCATGTACCAGATTTTTTCTTAATGACAAAAATAGGGGTATTCCATGGACTAGTAGAAGGTTCTATATGACCGACCTCCAGCTGCTGCTGGACTAGTTCTTTAGCTGCCTTAAGTTTTTCTGAGGGCATGGGCCATTGTTCCACCCAAACTGGTTCATCAACTCACCAGGTGATTGGGTCAGTAGACTTGGGAACAATGGCACCTAGGGTAAATTTGAGTAGTCAATGTCAGCTCAGTTTGTCTTTTCAATAACTTGGACAGGTTCCTGCATTCCCTGTCCATCTATGCCAAGTCCCTTAAAGGGATCACAGCCCATTTGTAGCATTTGTGCTGAAACTTTGTTATTAGGGCTATATAAAAGCATGCCCATTTGAGCAAGAATGTCTCTTCCCCATAATGTACAGGGGATAGATGGAATGATGTATGGGCAAAAGGTTCCTGAAGACTTATTGTCTGTCCCATTTAAAATTTTAGAGCTTTTGGCTACTGAGGGTGCTCGACCAATGCCTATGAGTCCCAAAGGAGTTATTCGAGTAGGCCAGGAAGCAGGTCAATCTTTCCTGGCAAAACAGGAAACATCGGCTCCAGTGTCCAACAAGCCTTTAATCTTAACTCCTTGTATATATAAGTCGTTTAGAGGTCTAGAATTAGTAACCTCCTGAACTCAAAAAGCAACATCGCTAGAAACAAATCCAGAGTCACCTCTAGGCAGTTCGGTTAAAATTTTACCTGCTTTATGTTAAAGCAGGAGCAGCAACTGGGCTATACTCTGACCTTTGTTAAACTGCACAGTTTTGTTAGGGGGAGCGACAAGCACCCGCATTTCCCCTGTGTAATCTGAATCTGCCACTCCAGGAATAATGGAAACTCCTTATAAAGACAAGGAACTTCTGCCTAATATTACACCCACTATTCCGTCCGGGAGAGGGCCCTTTACTCCCATAGGAATTGGGGTTACCGGGACATCCGGAGTTAATATTGTTGTGGTGGAGGAACAGATCCAGTCCCACGCTCCCTGGGGTGGCTCTGATGAGCTCTGTGATGGAACAAAAGGAACAAATGGGTTCATGGCAGAGGCTGACCCTATTGTTATCTGGGGCCGGGGCTGGCACCCCTGGAAGTATCCCTGAGCCAGGATGGTTGCTAGCTGAGTTAAAGGAGTGCCATCTTTATGAAATCTAGATCGACACTCCCTAGCCCAACGATAGCCTTTTTGACATTTAGGACACAATGTTTTTGGTCGAGCAGCCCCAGTGGGTGACGATGGTGTGCCATGTGAGCGGGTCACACCTCGTTTAGCCAGGCAATTTCTGTTAATATGCCCAACTTGACCACAGTTAAAGCAGGACTGCAATGAAATATTCTTTTGCTTACGACTGCCCTTCATGCCCTGTACAACCTGCATAAAGGTGTCTCCTTTCAGGGCAGCAGCTATGGCCATTCCCTGCATATAGGCTGGGCTAACATTGGCACATTGTCTGATATAATCAATTATATTGTAGATCTTTTTTATCAGTCTTATTAAAGCCTGACAATTGTTATTAGCGTTTTCAAAGGCCAATTGTTTAACTAAAATTTCTGCTGCCTCTTCACTAGTAATTACCCATTTGAGGGCAGTGGTTAGTCTGGAGACGAAGTCCTCATAGTTTTCATCTGCTTTTTGATTTATCTCAGACAAAGAAGGAGTTTGAGTGGAATCAGCAGGCAACTTTCTCCAAGCCGTAGAAGCACAGTGGCTTATTTGAATATACACATCTCTAGGGAAAACTACTTGAGTGTTGTATATGGCATACTGCCCAGTACCTATCAACATATCTTTAACAATAACAAATGTATCTGGTGGTTGATTTTGATATTTTGCCATGTGAATTTTCACGTGATCTTCATACTCTGTTCTCCAAGGTGAATAGGCTCCTCCAGATAAGCAGCTTTTAGCCAATTGTTGCCAATCAGAAGCAGTCATAGAGTGAGAAGTGAACTGATCTAAAATAGTAAGAGTATTGGGAGCAAAGGACCATTTTGTGGACTGGCCTCTTTTAATTCTCTTACCAACTTGTAAGGTAAAGTCTCCCATTGCGCTTGGTCCACTCCATCAACGTCAGTAATAGCCGCTGGAAAACATGCTGGTAAACTGAAATATCCTTCCTTTTCTGTCTCTGCTCGAGCAGCCTGTATTCCAAAAAGAAAAGGAGGGGCAGGGGCACTGCCAGGTGTGAGGTTTAGCTTTCTTACCTCTGCCTTATAGAGAGGGACCTGTGGAAGAGGTAGATTAGTGTTATTAAGGTAATTGTTACCATGGTAATTTGTGGCTTTATTCTTCAAACCTGCCATGTCCTGTGGGGATAATTTATCATCATAATTTGGAGGCACAGAGGCAGCAGTGAAAGGAAAAGTTTCTTCATCATCCTTATCATTGTCAACGGCCTTTTTGGAAGGAAATTTCTCATAATCATGCTGGGGATCTAAAGCATCTTTGATCAAGTTCCATAAAGAAAAAGCATTAGGTGGCACATTTTTGGGCCCATGTTGGGTATAATACAGTCTTAGTTCTTCTCCCACTTTTTGCCAGATATTCAAATTCACTGTCCCCTCTTCAGGAAACCAGGGACAATGTTCCTGAACAAAATGTAGATAACGAGCTAGATCATTAGAAGAGACTTTAGTTCCACATTCAGACAAAGTATCCATTAAGATACTGATAAACATTTTCCATTCCTTAGATTCGCTCTGGACCATGATTATATCATGGCTCTGGCGTCACAGAAACTTTACTTACCTTTTCTCACTCTGCCTGTCTCTGCAGAGGGGTCTGCAGCAACCTGGGTAAGATCCTAGCCGTCCTGAAATGAGAAAAAAGCTTACCTTTCCAGAACCCCACGTTAGGCACCAGTTGCAGGGGTCCTGCTTCTGCAGGGATCGGAGGTCTCTGGCGGTGTGACGTTGTCAGTGATTTAAACTGGAGGGATAGATATAAAGAGAAAGGGGGGAGAAAGAAAGAGACTGGACTCCTGCTCAGGTGACCAGAAGCTGTTTAATGGGTGTAATTCCAAGGCTTTTATCCCCAAACACTGCAAAGTTATCATCATGGGAACTCCTGCTGCTATGGTTCCACAAAAGGTGGCATGTGCCTTTCACATGAACAGGTTCAGGTGCAAACAGGACACCCCCCACTCTCAAGCAGATGTATATTTCAAACATAAGGAAAAACATGAAGTTCTTATCCTGTTTCTATATACCCTTAATTGTTTATAGCTACATACCATCGTTCAATACTTACACCTGAAACCAACATAATGATATATTGCCTTTTACTATTCTATGCTAATTTCAAACCGGTTTCTATAAAACAGTTGGTGCTATAGTTACTCTCTCCTAGCACCAGCTGGCCTAAACAAACTTCACTAGCCACCCTAAATCAAACTGAACTAACCACACTTCTATAATAAAATGGTTATTAAAATTTTCTTAATTTATATAAGCTATTTTCCAAAACCTATATCTATAAATTTCTAAAGGTCACATCAAGAGAACCTGTGACCTGCACTAAGTCTCCTCAATGTGATTCAAAGTCAAACTTAAATTGTGATAAAGCAAAAGACCATAAGCCATGGAGAATGGGAACAATAGACTCCTAGGTTTAGCTGTGTACGTTCTGGTCTCAGAGTTTTCTGTTAGAGTCAGCTGAAGCTTTTCTTGGTAGTTTGTGCCAAATGCAAAAGGAGAGAGGGAATGTGTCAACAGCTCTCAAACACTCCTAGTGGTCTTGGGGCCAACAGCCCTTCCTGATCCCTAGCGCTCATTGGGCCTCCGTGGCTGCCACCCAACATTGGTTGGCTATGGAAACAGGGTCTCTCTGCATGGCTCAGGTTGGTCTTGGGCTCCTGGGTTTCACCATTCTCCTGCCTCAGCCTCCCAGAGAGTTGGGATTCCAAACGTGGGACACTGCACCAGACCTTCTGGTTCATTTTTGATGAAGGATTGAGGTCAGTCTCTGGTACTTATCTTCATCAGCCTAGCACTTTAGGAGGCCAAGGCCAGCTTTCTGCCCGAACCTGTGGGCTGAGACCCACCCAGGTATCACAGCAAGGCCTCATCTCTACCCCCCACCCCAAATGATCTGAGCATGGTGGCACATGCCTTTTGTTCCGGTTCCTCAGACTGCTGGAGAAAGGCTTGTGGGAGCCTGGTGGGACAAGGCTCTGGTTGCCAGAAGTGAACCACCACCCTCCACCCTGGGCAACAGAGTGAGACTCCGACTCAAAAAAATAAACGAAAAAAAGAAAAAAAGAAGAGTATCCATTTGTGTATGGAGTTGGGATCATTGTGGACAGAGATCATTTGGGAAGGAGCCCCAGGCTTGGGCCTTGAGTTCCCGAAAGGCAGTGAATTGACAGACAATCAGGCTGTGGCTTTGGAAGGCTGAGGCAGGGGACTGCTTGACCCCAGGAGTTTGAGACCAGCCTGAGCCACATAGCGAGACCAAGTCGCTCCCCAGAATGCAAACACTGAAGTCGCACTTGGTGTCACCCGTAGTTCTGGCTACATGGAATGTGGTGCCCTCTATTCCGTGGCATTTCTTTACATTGTCCCTGCCAACAGAATGTTTGAGTCCAGGCCAGGCACTGTGGCTCATGGCCTTCAGTACCACAACCTGGGATGCCAAGGTGGGAGGCTGCCTGTGCCCAGTGATCTGAGAGCATCTCAGGCAACATGACCAGACCTTGTCACTTTGAGAGGTTCCCAAAATCTGTTCAGGCGTGATGGCCCATGGAATCCCAACTGCTCAGGGGCTGTGGCAGCATTACCACCTGAGTTCTGCAGGTCGAGGCCCCAGGAACCATGATTGTGCTGCCATGCCCCAGCCCTGCAAATGGAGACTCTGGCAACACAAATGACGTCTCCTTCATGCATCATGACGGGTGTCCACAGAACACCAGGGCAAGGTCCTTGTGGGAGGGGGACAATGGAGTGATCAGGAGAGGTTAGGGGCCCTCCCCATGCCTGAATGTGGCAGACAGGCTGACTGGATCCTGGGCTGGCAGTGGCGTTGCTGGACTGCCTTGATCACTCGGTGCCCAATGGCCACCCGAGGTTGGGGCTGTGTGTTCTGTGAGCTCACACTCATCTTTTCCATAGGCTATGAATGTGGAAGGTGGATGCAGTTCTTCTGCAGCATGTGGCCAAAGGCACGGGATGAATGTGCCCAATGGCCACCTTTGAAATGTCCCGCAGATGACATGCTGAAAGTGCATTTTTCTCTCCCATCCCTGAGGGTGCCTTCTTGCGTTGGGTGGCAGGGATGGTGGTGGTGGTTGTGGTAATTATTTTTATTTGAAGTCAGAATCATGCTCTGTAAGACCAGAGTGCAGAGGTACTCTCATAGCCACAGCGAACTCCACCTGCTGGACTCAGGTGATCCTCCAGCCTTGTTCCCCAGAGTGGCTGGAACCACAGGCCTGTGCCACCACGCCCAGATAATCTTTGAATTTATTTTTGATGATATATACGATGTCTTGCCTTGTGTCCCAGGCTGGTGTCAAACCCACAGTTTCTCTCCATCACTCGCCTGGGGCTCCAAAGTGCAGAGATGCCAGGTTGAGCCCCTGAGCCTGGACTGTGGTTGTGGTGTTGGTGCAGGTTTGCATTATTATTCTGAGTTAGTGTCCCACTCTGTTGCCCAGGCCAGAGTGCTGGAGTTTGTTCTTGGCCACTGCAGCCTCCACCAGCTGGACTTCGGTATCCTCCAGCCACAGTCTCCTGAGTGGCTGGAACGAAATGCCTGTGCCAATATACTCGGCTCATTATTTTGGTTTCTTGTAGAGACGAGGTCCCGCCAAGGTGCCTGGGCTGGTCTTGAATCCGTGGGCTCAGGCAATCCTCTTGCATCGGCCTACCAGAGTGCCAGGATGATGGCGTGAGCCCCAGCATCTGACCTCCACACCACTCTCGGGGCCTACTGTGAGGCCTGCTCCCTTCCGTTGACTCAGAATCCCACCCAGAGAAAGTGGAGAAAATCGCCAGGGGGCAGCACATGGTGCAAGGGCGTGTCTCTGCCAGGGCATCCATCCCTCCTCCTGGCTTCTTCCCCAGGTTGGAACAGCTCATTCCTCCCAGGGAGCAACTCGGGGAAAGGGACAACGTGACTCTCAAACCTTCGGTGCGGTGGGTTGTTCGGGCGACTTACACCTGTCTCCTCAACACTGGGGGAGGCCAAGATGGGAAGATCGCCAGAGCCCGGGAGCTCCGATCCAGGCTGGACACCATAATAAGCCCCCACCTCGACCTTATCATAACCCAGAAAAGCTTTGGTGAGGCTGTGCTTCAGAGGGAGGATCGACTTTGGCAGAGTTCAAAAACAGGCATGAGACTAGGATGTCAATCAACAGGAAAGCCTGAAATGCAGCAGTTTGGGAGGCCCAGGCCAAGAGGATGGTCCAAGTTAGGGGGTTTGAGCACAGCCAGGGCAACCTAATTAGGAAAGAAAAGAAAGAAAGAAAGAAAGAAAGAAAGAAAGAAAGAAAGAAAGAAAGAAATGAAAGAGAGAAAGAAAGAAATCCATACTCCTGCAAAACTTCTTCCCTCAGGTCTTTTCCTCCCACATCCCCCACATATCAGAGACCTCTAAGCTTGGCATCCTCCAACCCCAACCCCCCCAATGGCAGACCCCATTTTGGTGTGGGAGTTCACAAGGCTTCCTGGCCAGTTTCCTGACAGTTCTCCTCTAGGTGGGTAGAAATGTTCCCCAGGCAAGTTGACCATCAAACTCGGCAATGAGGACATTCTGCCAAGAAAGGCCAGGGACACATCCCTCACCAGGGACATTTCTTCACTGCCAATCTCATTATTCTTGACTCTGAAGCCAGTCACCCTGTGAACACACCATGTGCAGTTGAGAATCTGTGTACAATTCTGATGTTTTTGCAGAGATGGTCTTGCTCTGTGGCCCAGGCTGTGGCCGGGGACACGACCATTGTTCACTGCCAGGCTCCAAATTGTGGACTCTGGCCATCATATTGCCTAGGCCTTGGGAGTGGTTGGGACGACCGGAACCGCAACCCCAGATCTCCTGTTTGGATGGGTGCAGAGACAGAATTTCCCTATGTGGCCTAGGTTGACCTTGGGCTCCTGCTCTCCAGCCATCCTCCTGCCTCAGCCTCACAGAGCACTGGGATTCCAGGCATGAGCTGCCAAGCAAGGCCTTCTGTTTCATTTTCGACAAAGGATTGAGGCCAAACTCAGGGGCTCAGCCTCATCATCCCAGTGATTCAGGAGGCTGAAACCAGTGGCCAGTTCCAGCCCATGGGCTAAGACTTGCCCAGAAATCTCGGCAAGTCCTCATTTCTACCCTCCACTAGAAATGAACCGGCCGTGGTGGCACACGTCTGTAGTTCCAGCTCCTCAGAAGGCTGAGGAAAATCTCGCCAGAACCCCACAGACTGTGTCTGCGGTGACTGGAAGAGAGCCACCTTGTTCCAGCCTAGGTGATGGAGTGAGACTCCAACTCAAAGGAAAAAAGGAAGAAAAAGAGCATCTATTTGTGTATGGAGTTGGGATCATCATGAACAGACAGAGATCATTTGGGAAGGAGGCCCAGTCTTGGCCCTAGTGTTTACAAAAGACTGTCAATGGGCAGAAAATAGGGCTGTGGCTTTGAAAAGCAAAGGCAGTGGACAGCTGGAATTCGAGTTTGAGACCAGCCTGGGTCATGTAGCGAGACCTCATCACTCCCCAGAACATGAAAACTGGAGTCACGTGTGGTGATGTCCCCGGTACCAACGAGATGGGTGACCTCTGTCCCGAGGCATTTCTTTGCATTACCCACACTGACAAACGTACGAGTCCAGGCCAGGCACTATGGTTCAAGGTTGTTAGCCCCACGTCCTGGGAGGCAGAGGTGGGAGGCTGCCTGAGCCCAGGGTTCGGGTGACATGGCCAGACCTCATATTGGTGAGAGGTCTCCAAAATCTGGCCAGGTGTGATAGCCCACAGAGTCCTGACTGCTCAGGGACAAGGCAGAAGAGTCACCTGAGCCCTGCTGGTCGAGGCCCCAGGAGCCACGATCATGACCCTGCACCCAAGCTCGGCAGACAAAGACTCCAGCACACAAAAGACGCCTCCCACGTGCATCACGATGGGTATCCACAGTTCCCCAGGGAAAGATCTGCGTGGGTGGGGGACGATGGTGTGATCGAGAGGAAGGAGCCCCTCCCCACACCTGAAGGTGGAAAACAGGGCGACCAGAACTTGAGCTGGCCACAGCATTGCTGGACCACCTTGACCACTCTGTGCCACAGCTCAGGGCCATCTGTTCTGTGAGTTCGCACACATCTTTCCTGTGGGGCACGAATGTGGAGGGTGGAGGCAAGCCTTCTGGGTTGCTTGGCTGAAGGCATGGGATGGACGTGCCCCATGGTCACCTTTGAAATCTACCACTAGTGACAGGCCAATCAGCACATTGTCCTCTCCCATCCCTGTGGGTGAATCCTCTCACTGGGTGGCAGGGGTGGTGGTGAAGGTGGTGGTGGTGATTATTATTATTTGGAGTCAGATTCCCACTTTGTAAGACCGAAGCGCAGGGGCATACTCACACCCACCGCAGACTCCACCTGCCAGGTTCAGGTGATTATCTCACCTCGATCCCCACAGTGGCTGGAAACACAGGCCTGTGCCACAACACCATGATAATCTTTGGATTTATTTTTTATGGCCGATACAAGGTCTCACCACATGTCCCGGATTGGTGTCTAAGCAGCAGGCTTCTGCTGCCCACTCACCTGGTCCTCCGAAGGGCCAGGATGCCAGGCTGAGTTCCTGAGCCCAACCTGTGGTGGTGGTGGTGGTTGTGGTTGGTATTATTAATATGAGTTGGAGACCCACTCTGTAGACCAGGCCGTAGCACTGGGGCCCACTCTTGGTCACTGTGGCCTTCACCGGTTGGGCTCTGGGGATCCTCCCACCACAGCCTTCCAAGTGGTATGAATGAAAGGCCTGGGCCACCAAACTTGGCTGATTTTTTTGTCTTCTTTTAAAGATGAGGTCTCGCCAAGTTGCCTGGGCTGGTCTCTAACCCAGGGACTCAGGCCATCCTCTCCTCTTGGCCTACCAGAGAGATGGGATGAGAGGCATGAGCCCATGCACCCAGCCTCCACACCACTCTTGGGGACCACTGTGAGACCCGCTCCCTTCTGACATCCTGGGACACTAGAGAAGGTGGCCATATTCTCTGCCGAGCCCTTCACGGGAGAGCACCTGGTGCATAGCCCTGTCTCTGCCAGGTGGCACTCACCACCACACTCCTCATTCCCCAGGGTGGACCAGCCTGCTCCTCAAAGGGGGTGCCTCGGTGAAAGGGACAGCATGACTCTCAAACCTTCGGTGGGGCAGTGTCGGCCGGGTGACTCACACCTGTCTTCTCGGCACTTTGCGAGGCCGAGACAGGACGATGACCAGAGCCTGGGATCTTGAGACAAGGCTGGAACCATAGCAAGTCACCACCACGACCCAAGCAAAACCTGGATAACCTTGGGTGAAGGCAAGACTCGGAGGGAGGATCACCTCTGTGGCACAGTTGAAGACCAGGAAGAAAGACCAGGATATCAACCAAGTGGAAAACCTGTTATCGCAGCAGTTTGGGATGCCAAGGCCACAGCATGGCCTGAGTTGGGGGTTTGAGATCAGTCTGGGCAACCTAGTGAGGAAAAAAAAGAAAGGAAGGAAGGAAGGAAGGAACGAACGAAGGAAGGAAGGAAAGAAAGAAAGAAATCCATTATCCTGCAAACTTTCTGCCCTCAGTTCTTCACCCTACCACCCCACATGTTAGGGACCCCCAATCTCGGCACCTTCCAGCCCTAATGCCCCAAATGTCTGCCTCTGCTTTGTTACAGGAGTTCCTGACCCTCTCTGGCCACATTCCTGCTGCCTCTCCACTCCAAGGTGAGAAATATGACCCAGGGAGGCTGTCATTCCGACTCAAAAACGAGTACCTTATGCCAAGAAAGGCCAGGGACACATCCCTCACTGGAGGACATTTCTTCCCCCCAGTCCCACTTTTACTTGCTCTAAAACCAGTGACCCTTTGAACACACCATGCTCAGTTGAGAATCTGTGTACGATTCTGATGTTTTTGAAGACAGGTTCTGGATCTGTGACCCAGGCTGTGTCCTGGGGACATGACAGTCATTCCCCATGAGCCTAGAAATTGGGGCTCCGGAAACCCTCCCACCTGAACTTCTCGAGTGCCAGGGATGATGGGCACCACAAACCCAAACCCCCTGTTTGGATAGGTGTGGAGACGATGTCTCCCTGCATGGCACTGGCTGTCCTTGAGCTCCTGGGCTCCAGACATACTCCCGCCTCCGACTACCAGAGTACTGGGTTTCCAGTCGTGGGCCACCCCAACTGGCCTTCTCATTTGTTTTTGACAAAGGATCAAGGTCGGACTCAGGGGCTCAATCTTATCATCCCAGTGCTTTGGGATGCCAAGGCCAGTGGCCAGACACATCCCGTGTGTCTGAGATGCTCCTGGGCAACTCAGCAAGAACTCTTCTCAATCCTCCATTCCACATCAGATGGGCGTGGTGGCATGCGCCTGTTGTTCCAGCTCCTTGGAACACCGGGGCAGAAGGCTCACCAGAGCCCACTGGGGTCGAGGGTGCGATGGCCAGGAGTGAGCCACTGCCCTCCAGCCTGGGTGACAGAGTGAGACTCTATCTCAAAACAAGGAAAGAAAAGAAGAGCATCCATTT
>NW_007254124.1:3870-7081 GCF_000164805.1 Carlito syrichta | reverse complement strand
TTAAAAAGTTGGAGATGGCTCCAGTGTCCCTCTTACAACTGAGCAACGGTCCTCCCTCATAAGTTTTACTTGTTTACCGTTAAGCTTCATGACAATGACAACCGTCTGGTTTCCCTCTTTCCAGGTAAAGTCAAACCCCCTTCCTTCATTCAATCATCGTGTCTACATTGTGTGTTATGAGTGTGTGTATTTGTATGTGTGCCCTTTTTAAAAAGTTTCATTTATGATCGAAACCCACATTTACATTTTCAAAGTCTGAAACAAAACAGGTTTTACTCCTGAGTAAATTACTTATTTTTTACTTCATATTTTCATCCCTCTACAACCAGTTTTCCAATACTGGAACTTTTTTTTCTGAATGTTTCCCTCACCTCTATGAATCAATAAAAGTAGAAAGCATCCTTAAAAACTATATTAAAATTTATTTCCCCAGTGTACTAAAAAAGATATCAAATAAAGGTAAATACATTTTTTAAAGGAACAGTATCCCAGATTAATCAACTATTATGTCTTTGACAGTAATCCAGAGTGACTTTCTGTAGGTGGCACAGGTTTAGCAGCAAAGGCAAGTACTGGGGTCATCTAAACCTTCTCTTTGCTCACTGACAACTGGGCCTCAGAAAGACCAATGTGCACATTTCAACCCCCTTAGTCACTTTTCCTTTTCCCTATGATCTCTTTCTCCCTCTACCTAAACAAAGAATCCCCTCTTCCTCCTTTTCCAGGAGGAAATTCCTGGTCAGCCTGTGTTCTGAGAATATATTGACACATACCTCTCTTCTTTTTTTCAGGGGTAGTACTTGATTTCAGGATGATTTGTTTTTTGTTTCAGTTTCATGGTTGAACTCTCTAGAGGGTTATTCAATCAGAACTTCTCTCAGGGAACCTCAGCTCTCAGAGAGTCAGTTGATGATGAAAAAGAATAAAATGTGTACATTTGAGAACAACAAATCGCTCAAGAGGCTATCTCTTCACCAAATCACTGTCCTAACTAGTGTTGGACACATCAACAGGGCAGTTATAATTCAAATCATCATTAAGAACACAGCAGTGTTCTGTAACCTAACGATGACATCAGTGTCTGCCAGGATCAGCCAGTATTTACAGGACTGGAGCATTGCAACAATCATTGTCTAAGGTAATTGCTTTCATCCAGTGGAAACTCTATCATTGACTTGAATTTCTATATCTTATACATGATGCCAAAAATAGAAGGTAGAAGCTTTCATTTTATTATGTAATATATGTAGGGATACTGCATAACTAACTCTCCCCTGCAGTAAGTATAAGGTATTACCTGACAAAATTACACTAGAATCATACTTACACCATAGAAAATAGTAAAGGTTATGTTGCATTAGTAGTAGTATTTAACCGTTTTATGAACATAACTTTTTATAAGTTGGTTTATAGGTATGGATTTGAGAACATTCATAAAGCCATACAAATATAACATTTATTGAATTCCCTCCGTTACTGAGAACAGTCTAACACATTTTGATAATGAGACATGTCTCTTTGGCTACTCTTCTTTATCACTTTTTATTCCTTAGGGAGAAGAGATAACCCTTGGCTTTACAACCCCTGTTTTTTTGTTTTGTTGTTGTTGTTGTTGTTGTTTTTCCAGAATTCTTTTCTTGCTAACTCTAAAGATCTTACTCTCCAGACTTCTGATCCAAACTGAAGACTGTGACTTCTGGGAGCAGCTGGGACCTCTACAGGGTTTAGACTCATGGGCAGCTTCATTTGATCTCCCACCTACCATGGAAAACAACTCATCTCTTAGAGACAACATGAGTTTGTTTTTCTTTATTATTTTCTTTTGTTTTTCCAATCTCAGTAATCAGCATCAGAACCAGGCAAGGATCCCTCCTCCTTCAATCTCTTGGCCCCCAAGGCTCTGCCTCTAGTCGCAACCTCGCACTTCATGGTCAATAAGCACACTGATCAAGGCATTCTCAGCCTTGTAGATACAGTACAAGTAAAATTAAAATAAATAAATAGATATCTTGTATGTATCAAATTCATAAGAATTAAAGGGTCAAACCATACCAAATGATTATAAGACTGTCAGTGGAGAAGTAGTCATCATAAACTAAACTCTGTAGCTATGCCGCAGAGCAATTAGGCAACAGCTTACAAAATGTAATAAGTATATAACCTAAGTCTTTATAATATCACTCCTAAAGGGAAATTTACAAAGATGATATTCATAGCATTACTTATAATATCCGAAAGTTGGAACTTGTACTTTTTAACTTATGAAGAATGAGTAAACACATTATGGTGGCTACATACCATAGAACTCATTCAAGGATAGAGGCCAAGTTCATTAAAATATATGCCAATGGTGGGGAGCATCAGGAAAATACTAGTAATCAGAGAAAAAATGAAAAACAAGAACTCAAAAAAAATTATCACAAGTGGGTTATGGAACACACTAGTGACAGGGGGTGTTGTTAACTTAGTAGTCTACTATTTTTAAAAGGAATGACAACCTAAATGATAATTTCCCTGGAAAGTAAAAATGATTCAGATTAGGTCTAGATCTAATGAAAAAGATTCTCCATTCATTTTCTATTACTGCTATAGCAAATTACCACAAGTTTGAAAATATAAATTTATTATAGTTCTAGAGATCAGAACTCAGATATGGGCATCCAATCAAGGTGTCAAAAGGACTGGTTCTATCTGGTGGCTCTAGGAGAAAATCTCTCTTTCCTTTTCCAGGTCACCAAGACTGCCTGATAATCTTGGCTTTCATTCACTTCATTTATCTTCAAAATGCATCACTATAACATCTGCTTTTATTGTCACATCTTTACTCTGACTGTTACTCTCTTAGTTTCTCTAATAAGTAGCTTTTGTGATTACATTAGTCCCACTCAGACAATCGGAAGAAAACTTCCTATTTAAAAACCTGACTTAATCCACCTGCAAAGACTTTTACTCTAAGCAAGGTAACATATTCAAAGATTCCAGGAATTAGAGGGTTGGCATTATGTTTTTGTTTGTCTTTGTTTTGTTTTAACTGGGGGAGTGCAGAGTCTGTTTTTCAGCCTACCATACTGAAATGGAAACAGAAAACATGAGAGAGAGTTCACCTATAGTAAAATATAGTGGTCTGAGATTAGAAATTCCAAATTTAGCAAAAGCAATTGGTAAAATTGGCACAGCAACTGTGAAAATATATTCAATGATGCAAAGCAAA
>NW_007254124.1:0-1187 GCF_000164805.1 Carlito syrichta | reverse complement strand
TTTCAGCACCTCTGAGTTCCTCGTGGATCCTGGATGTTATGCCTTTGTCAGATGTACAGTTGGCAAATATTTTTTCCCAATGTTTGAACTATCTTGATAGTTTCTTTTGCTTTGCAGAAGACTTTCAGTTTGATGAGGTTACACTCATTTATCTTATTTCTTATAGCATGGACATTTTGGGTTTTAAAGGAATTGGTTGCCAGTTCCAACTTCCGTAAGGGTGTCTCGTGCATTTTCTAAGGGTTTTTATAGTTTGAGGGTTATATTTAGGTC
Source organism: Carlito syrichta (assembly GCF_000164805.1). NCBI lineage: Eukaryota > Metazoa > Chordata > Mammalia > Primates > Tarsiidae > Carlito > Carlito syrichta. The sequence continues at coordinate 914 of NW_007254124.1, read as the reverse complement.
TTTGATCCATTTAGAGTTGATTTTTGTGAATATGGTGATAGGTAGAGACCTTGTCTTAATCTTCTGCATGTGATCAGCCAGTTTTCCTGCATCTTTACCCCCAGTGGTTGTAAGTGGAGGATTTACTGAAGGTGAGTTGGTTGCAAAATTGAGGTTTTGCTTCCAGAATCTCTATTCTGTTCCCTTGGTCTATATGCCGGTTCTTATACCAATACCAGTCTCTTTTGTTTATTAGCCTTATAATAAACTTTAAAGTCTGGAAGTGTGATATCTCCAGCTTTGTTTCTTTTGCTGAGAATTGTTTGGCTAGTTGTGTTCATTTATGTTTGCACATGAATTTCTGTATTGTTGCTTCCAGTTCTGAGAAGAATAATGCTGGTAATATAATGGGTATTACATCAAATCCATAGATTGCTTTGGGTAGGATGGACATCTTAACAATGTTGAGTCTTCCAAACCATGAGTATGGAATATTTTTTCATTTGTTTGTATCATCTTTGATGTCTTTGAGCAGTGTTTTGCAGTTTACGTCATAAAGTTCTTTCACTTCTCTGGTTAGGTAGATGCCAAGGTATTTATTTCTTTATTTTGTAGCTATTGTGAATGAAATTGTGCTTTTTATTTGGGTTTCTGTTTATATATTGTTTGTATACACAGCGTGCATGCGACGACTGTCTTTTGCACATTTAGCTTATGCCCTGAGACTTTGCCAAAGGCTTTTATCAGTGCAAAGAGGTTTTTGACAGATTCTCTTGGGTTTTTGAGGTACAGCATCAAGTCATCTGCAAAAAGGGATAACTTAACTTTTTGCTCTTTGGATACACCTGATTTCCTTCTCTTGTCTGATTACTCTAGCTAGGACTTCCAATAATATGTTATACAGGAGGGGTGAGAGATGGGCAGACTTCTTTTGT
>NW_007254123.1:0-6889 GCF_000164805.1 Carlito syrichta | reverse complement strand
GGCCTCAATCCATTGTCAAAAATGAACCAGAAGACCAGGTGTGACAGTGCTCACCTGGAATGACAGCACTCTGGGAGGATGAGTCAGGAGGATGTCTGTAGACCAGAAGCCCAAGACCAGGCCTGTGCAATGTAGGGAGACCCCATATCTGCACCCATCCAAAAAGGAGGTCTGGGGTCGAGGTGTCCATCATGCTGGCCACTCCAGATGCTGAGGAGGGAGGATCACCCAAGACCATGATGTAGAGACTGACATTGAATGAGGGTCATGTCCGTGGGCCCAAGACCAGGCCACAGAGTCAGATCATATCCAAAAATATTCTCAACTGCACATTGTGTGCTCACAGGACGACTGGCTTTACAGCCAGGAAAAATTGAATTGGCGATGAAGAAATGTCCCGGGTGAGGGATTTGTCCCTGAACTTTCTTGGCAGAAGGTCCTCATTGCCGATTTGGAGGATCGGTCTGCCTGGGGCAAATTTCTCACCATGGAGAGGTGAGACAGCAGGTACTTGGCCAGGAAGCCTCGGGAACTCCTGTACCAAAGTGGGGACAGCCATTGGGGGAGTTGGGGCTGGAAGGTTCTGAACTTTGGGGACCCTAAAATGTGGAGGTGGGGGGGAAGACTGAGGACAGAAAGTTTGCAAGAGAATGGATTTCTTTCTTTCCTTCTTTCCTTCTTTCTTTTTTTCTTTTTCTTTCTTTCTTTCTTTCCTTCTTTATTTCTTTCTTTCTTTTCTTCTCTCTCTTTTGTTTCCTTACTAGGTAGCCCAGGTTGCTCTCAAACTGCCCAAGACTGCCTTCCTATTGTCCTCAGCTTCCCTAACTGCTGCAATGATGGGCTTTCCATTTGGTCAACATCCTGGTCTTCCAGCCTGTTCTTGAACTCTGGGCCTCAGGCAAGCCTCCCTCCAAGGCCTTCTCTCACACAAGGTTCTCTGAGTTTTGCTTAGGGTCAAGGTGAGGGCTTGCTATGGGGTCCAGCCTGGGTCGAGCTCTCTGGGTCCAGCCATCTTTCTGTCTCAGCCTCCCAGAGTGTTGAGGAGATAGGCATGAGTCACCCGGTCGACACCCCCCTGACGGTTTGAGAATCATGCCCTCCCTTACCCCCAAGCAGCCCTGAGGAGGAATGAGAAGGTTCACCCTTGGGGATGAATCTGCAGATTGGTGGACACCCCGGTGGGACACACACCTGCACCATGCGAATTTCCGGGGCAGGTTCAGTGGGTGACTCTGGCTGCCCTATCTTGTGTCGTGGGTCATCTGAAGGGAGTGGGCCTCATGGTGGGGCCACGAGAGGGGTGTGAAGACTGGGCATGGGAACTCACACCTGTCACCCCAGCATTTTGGGAGGCCAAGGAGAGAGGATGGCCTGAGCCCCAGGTTTGAAACAAGCCTGAGCACCTTGGCCAGGCCTTGTCTTTACAAGAAACTAAAAAAATGTTCTGACCATGGTGACGAACTCCACTTGTTCCAGCCTATTGGGAAGCCACGGTGGGAGCATTGTTGGTGGTGAAGGATGTGGTGGCCAAGAGTCGGGCCCTGTGGTTCAGCCTGGAAGACATAGTGGGACTCTGACTCAGAATAATAATAACCACTACCACCACCACCACAGGCCAATTTCAGGCACTCAGCCTGGCACCCAGGTCCTTCGGAGGTCGAGGTGAGTGGACGGCCTGACCTCCGAGTTTGAGACAAGCCTGGGACATTGGGTGAGCCATCGTCTCGGCCATCAAAACTAAATCCAAAGTTTAGATGGGCGGGGTGGCACAGGCCTGTAGTTACAGGCATTAGGTGGACCGAGGTGTGAGGATCACCTGAGTGAGGCAGGTGAAGTCTGCAATGGCCGTGCATGCTCCCTGTGCTCCGGCCTGGGTGACAGAGCAGGATTCCAACTCCAAAAAATAATAATCACCACCACCGCCACCCTCACCATCTTTCCTTCTCAGCGCGAGGAGTCACACTCAGGGATGGGAGAGGAAAAGGCATTTTCCCACTTGTCGTTTGCGACAGGTTTCAAAGGTAGCCACCAGGCACGTATGTCCCATGACTTCAACCACGCATCCCAGAAGAACTGCCTCCACCATCCACAATCATGCCCTAAGACGCATGTGAGCTTATGGAACAGACGGTCCCAAGATAAGGCAGCCGTCGGGCACAGAGGGAAGGCGGTACTGCAATGCTGCAGCCAACCCGGGTTAAGGTCGCCTAGTCTGCTACATTCGAGTGGGGGAAGGGTGCCTTCCTCTCCTGATCACTCCATCGTACACCACCTACATGGATCTTTCCTTGGGAGACTTGAAAGTCCATTGTGATGCATGTGGGGGTTGTCTTGTTATTGCCAGAGTCTCCTTCAGCTGGGCTGGGTCCTGGCAGCATGATTGTGGCTCCCAGGTTCTCGACCTGCGAGGCTCATTCTGTCCTCGCAACTGAAATCCTCTAGCAGCCAGGACTCCAGAGGCCACCATACCTAACACGATTTTGGGGACCTCTCTCCCAGATGAGGTCTGGCCACATATCACGGGCTGGTCTCTGACACATGGGCTCAGGAAGCCTCCCACCTCAGACTCCTAGGGCTCAGGGCTAATGGCCATGAGCAACAGTGCCTGGCCTGGACTTTCACATTTTGTTGGCGGGGGTGACCCAAAGGAACACACTGGGATGGAGGACACCACAACCCGTGTAGCCAGGACCACAGGAGAAACCTCGTAAGACTCCAGTGTTTGCTTTCTGGGGAGCAATGAGGTCTCGCTATGTGGCACAGGCTGATCTTGAACTCCCAGGCTCCAGTATTCTCCTGCATAAGCCTCCCATAGCCACAGTGCAATTGTCTGCTAATTCACCATCTGTCAGGAACTCTAGACTCAAGGATGGGTCTCCTTCCCAAATGATCTCTGTCTGTTCAGGGTGATCCCAACTCCTTACACAAGTGGATGTTGTTTTTTTTTTCTTTTTTCCTTTTTTTTTAGTCAGAGTCTTACTCTGTCACGCAGGCTGGAGAGTGGAGGCTCGCTCTCAACCACTGCAACCTTGCCCTTCTAGGCTCTGGTGTGCCTTTACCTGGCCTTCCCAGGAACTGGAATGACAAGCACGCACCACAATGCCTGGCTTATTTGGGATGAAGGGTAGAGATGGGGTCTCACCGAAGTGCCTGAATGGGTCTTCACCCACCAGCTCGGGCTGGTCACTGGCCTTGGCCTCCCAAAGAGCTGGGCTGATGAATCTGAGCTCCTGAGCACGGACTCAGTTCTTCAACAAAAACGAACCAGAAAGCCTGGCCCAGCGACCAATGCCTCAAATCCCAGCACTCTAAGAGGCCAAGGCGGGAGGATTGCTTGAGCCCACGAGCCCAAGGCCAGCCTGGGCCAGGCAGGGAGACCCCATCTCCACACCATCCAAACAGGGGTCTGGGGTCGAGGTGCCCGTTGTCCTGGCCAGTCCTGAGGCTGGGGTGGGAGGATCGTCAGAGCCCTTGATTTTGAGGCTCACAGTGAATGGTGGTCGTGTACTCAGGCCCCAACCTGGGACACAAAGCCAGACCATGTCTCCGCAAACATCAGAATCATCCACAGATTCTCATCTGGTCGTGTTGTGTTAACAGGGTGACTGGTTTTAGAGCCAGGAAAAATGGAATTGGGGGAAGCAATGTCCCCGGGTGAGAGACGTGTCCCTGGACTTTCTTGGTGGAAGGTCCTCAGTGCCGAGTTGGAGGGTTGGCCTGCCTGGGAAACATTTCTCATCTTGGAAAGGAGAACTGGCAGGAACTCGGCCAGGGAACCTCGGGAAATCCTGCACCAAAGCGGGATCAGTCATTGGGGGAGGTTGGGGCTGAAAGGTGCTGAGCTTGGTGGACCCTCATATGTGGACAGGGTGGGGGGGAAGGACTGAGGGCAGAAAGTTTGAAGGAGAATGGATTTCTTTCTTTCTCTCTCACTCTCTCTCACTCTTTCTTTCTTTCTTTCTTTCTTTCTTTCTTTCATTCTTTCTTTCTTTCTTTCTTTCTTTCTTTCTTTCTTTCTTTCTTTCTTTCTTTCTTTCCTCACTAGGTTGAGCAGGCTGTTCTCAAACCTCCCGAATCTGCCTATCCTCTCGGCCTGAGGCTCCCAAACTGCTGCATTCACATGCTTTCATTTTGGTCAACATCCTGGTCTTCCTGCCTGGTCTTTAACTCTGGGTCAGAGTCAATCCTCCTGCCAAGCCCGGCCCTCACCCAAGGTTTTCTGGGGTTGCTTGGGGTCGAGGTGGGGAATTGCTATCGTGTCCAGACTAGTCTCGATTGCCCAGTCTCCAGCCATCTGTCCATCTCATCCTCCCTGAGTGCCAAGGAGACAGGCGTGAGTAGCCCGGACATCCCTGCCACCCTGAAAGTTTGAGTCAAACCCTCCCTTTCCCCAAGGTGGCTTCTGGGAGGAGCAAGCGGATCCACCCTGGGGAACGAGGTGGGCAGAGGTGTGGGCACCCTGGTGGCAACATACCCCAGAGACTGGTGCTCCCCATGGGGAGGGCTTGGCAAGGGACCCAGCCCCCTCTTCATGGTCCCAGGTCATCAGAAGGGAGTGGGCCTCAAACTCAGGCCCTGTGTGTTGTGTGGTTGCTGGGCGTGGGGTCTCACAACAGTCATCCCAGTGAACTGGGAGGCTGTGAAGAGAGGATTACCTGAGCCCCCAAGTTCGAGACCAGCCCGAGCACCTTAGCAAGACCTCATCTCTAGAAGAAGTCCGAAAAATTAGCCGAACGTGGTGGTGCAAACCTGGCATTCCAAACACTCAGTAGGCTGCAGCGGGATGTATGCCAGAGCCCAGCCTATTGAGGCCGCAGTGGCTGAGTGTGGGTTCCTGCACTCTGGCCTGGGCAACAGATTGGTACTCCTACTCAGAATAATAATACCAACCACCACCACCACCACAACCCCAGACCGGACCAAGGGGCTCAGTCTGGCATCTGGGCCCCTCAGAGGCCCAGGCAAGTGGATTACCTGAACCTGTGGTTTTGACCCCAATGGGATATGAGGCGAGACATTGTTTCAGGAAAAATAAATCCAAAGATTAGCTGAGTATGGTGGCTCAGGCCTTTGGTTCCAGCCACTTGGGGGGCCAAGGCAGGAGGATCACCTGAGCCTGGCTGGTAGAGTCCGCGGTGACTTGAGTGTGCCCCTGCACTCTGTCCTGAGCAACAGAGTGGGATTCCGACTCCAAATAATAAAAATCAGCACCACCATCACCACAACTGCCACCCAGCGCGAGTAGTCACCCTCAGGGATGGGAGTGAAAAAGGCACTTTCCAGCCTGTCGTTCATAGGAGGTTTCAAAGGTGGCCCCAGGGAACATTCATCCTTCGCCTTGGGCCATGTGCCACAGAAGGCCTGCCTCCACCCTCCACATTCGTCTCCCACAGCAAGGATGTGTGTGAGCTCATGGGAAAAATGACTCTGCTCTAGGGTGGCCATAAGGCACAGAGCAATCAAGGCCGTATGGCAACTCAGCGACCAGCCCAATTTCTGGTCGCCCTGTCTGCTACCTTTTGGTGAGGGGAGGTCTCTTTTCTCTCCTGATCACTCCATCGTCCCCCACCCATGCCGACCTTTCCCTGAGAAATCATTGGACGCCCATCATAACACACGTGGGATGCATCTTTTTGTCGATGGAGTCTCCGTTGGCAGGGATGGGTTGCAACAGAATGATCGTGACTCCCGGAGCTTTGACCTATGGGGCTCAGGTGATCCTCCCACCAAGTCCCCAAGTACCTGGGACTCCGGCAGCCACCACGCCTGACTTGTTTTGGGAACCTCTCACCGAGACGAGGTTGACCACTTTGCCTGGGCTGGTCTCTGACCCCTGTGCTCAGGCAGTCTGCCACATTTGCCTCACAGGGCCCACTCCTGACAGCTGTTACCCATGCTTCCTGGCCTGGACTCACACGTTCTGTCGGTGGGGGTGACACAAAGGAACACCCAGGGATGGAGGCCACCACATCCCATGTAGCCAGGATCACATGCGGCACCACGCACAACTCCAGTGTTTGTGTTTGGGGAGCAACAAGGTCTCGCTGTGTGGCCAAGGCTGGTCTTGAATTCCCGGGCCCCAGTGGTCCCCTGCCCCATTTCCCATAGCCACAGCCCGATTGTCTACTGATTCATCGTCTTTCAGGAACTCTAGGCCCAAGGCTGGGGCCTCATTCCCAAATGATCTCTGTCTGCTCATGATGATCCCAACTCCATACACAAATGGATACACTTCTGTTTTTACCTATTTTTCTGTTTTTCTTGAGCCAGAGTCTCACTCCATCATCCAGACTGGAGGGTGGTGGCTTGCTCCCGGCCACCACTGGCTCAGCCCACCAAGCTTCAGTGAGACTTTTCCCGGCCTTCCAAGAAGCCAGAAGGACAGGCAGGTGCCACCATGCCCAGCTCATTAGGAATGGAGGGTAGAAACGAGGTCTCACCATGGTGCCCAGGCATGTCTCAGCCTGTGGCCTCGGGCCAGTTGCAGGTCTCGGCTTCCCAAAGAGCTGGGATGATGAGGCTCAACATTCGAGTCTGGTCTCTATCCTTCATCAAAAACAAACCATAATGTCTGGCATGGTGGCCCATGCCTGGAATTCCAGTACTCAGGGAGGCCAAGGTGTGAGGATGGCAGGAGCCCAAGAGCCCAAGGCCAGACCTGGCCACACAGGGAGTCCCCATCTCTGCCCCCATCCAAACAGGGGCTCTGGGGTGAAGATACCTATCATTCTGGTCACTCCAGATGCTGAGGAAGGAGAATCACCTGCGATTTTGAGGCTGGCAGTGAACAACAATTGTGTCCTCGTGCCGCAGGCTAAGCCAAAGAGCCAGACTCTGTCTCCAAAAACATTCTCAACTGTGCATTTTGTGTTCACAGGGTGACTGGATT
>NW_007254122.1:5095-5792 GCF_000164805.1 Carlito syrichta | reverse complement strand
GACAGTACGTTCGTGACTCCCAGGGACTCAACCTGTGGGGTTCAGGTGGTCCTCCCACCTCAGTCCATGAGCAGCCGGGACTCCAGGTATCACCATGCCTGACTCAATTTTTGGTACCGATCACTGAGACAAGATAAGACCATGTCGCCTGGGTTGGTCTCTGACCACTGGGCTCAGGTAGCCTCCTGCCTTAGCCTCCCAGGGTGCAGGTTTGACAGCCGTGAGCCTCAGTGCCCAGCCTGAACACAAACATTCTATAGGTGGTGGCGACGAAGAGGAATGCCCCTGGACAGGGGCCACCACATCCCATGTTGTCAGGACTGAAGACTCCACCACGCGTGACAATGTTTTGCTATGTGGCTCAGGCTATTCCCACATGGACCTTTCTCTGGTGAGCCGTGGATGCCTATTGTGACACATGTGGAAGGCTACTTTTTGGTCACTGAGGTCTCTTTTGGCCAGATGGGATGTGGAGGCACAATTGTGGCTCCCAGAGCCATGACCTGAGGGGCTCAGGTAGTCCCACTGCTTCGGCTCCCAAGCAGCTGGGACTCCAGAGACCACCACGCCTGACTCGATTTTGGGAAACTCTCACCTAGACCTTACCTAGAGGTCTGACCACATCGCCTGGGATGGTCTCCCAAACCAGGACACAGGCAGTCTCCTGCCTCAGCCTCCCAGGACATGGGGCTGATGA
>NW_007254122.1:3192-3982 GCF_000164805.1 Carlito syrichta | reverse complement strand
CCACAGAGTCAGACTCTGTCTCCAATAATATTAGAATCGTACACAGATTCCCAACTGTACATGGTGTGTTCAAAGGGTGACTGGCTTTAAAGTCAGTAAAAATGGCACTGGGGGGGATGAAATGTCCCCAGGTGAGGGATGTGTCCCTCGCTTTTATTGGCGTAAGGTCCTCATTTCCAAGTTAGAGGGCCAACCTCCCTGGGGCACATTTCTCACCCCAGAGAGGAGGCCGGCAGGAACCCCACCAGGGAGCCTCAGTAACTCCTACACTAAAGCGGGTGCAGACATTTTTGGGGGGTTGATGCTGGAATTTGCCAAGCTTGGGGGACACTCATGTGTGGGGAAAGGGGGAAAGGAATGAGGAAAGAAGGTTTGCACGGTGAATTGATTTCTTTGTTGACTTAGAATTTCTTTCTTTCTTTCTTTCTTTCTTTCTTTCTTTCTTTCTTTCTTTCTTTCTTTCTTTCTTTCTTTCTTTCTTTCTTTCTTTCCTTTCCCTTCCTTTCTTCACTAGGTTGTCCAGGCTGAGCTCAAACCGCCCAACTTGGTCCTTCCTCTTGGCCTCCCAAACTGCTGTGATCACAGGCTTTCTATTTGCGTGAAATCCTGGTCTTCCTGCCTGGTCTTGAACTGTGAACCTGAGGCAATGCTCCCACTGAAGCCTGCCTTCACCCAAGGTATTCTGGGTCTAAATTGGTGTCAATGTGGGGGCTTGCTGTGGTGTCCAGCATGGTCTCAGCTCACAGGCTCCAGCCATCTTCCCATCTCGGCCTTTCTGAGTGCTGAGGAG
>NW_007254122.1:0-1074 GCF_000164805.1 Carlito syrichta | reverse complement strand
GGGGGGCTCACGCCTGTCACCCTGGTGCTTTGGGAGACCAAGGTGAGAGGAGGCCTGCGCTTCTGGGTTCAAGACCAGCCTGGGCACCTTGGTGAGACCTCGTCTCTACAAGAAACCAACAAAATGAACCAAGAATGGTGGTGCATGCCGGTCGTTCCAGTCACTCTGGAGACAGTGGCGGACGCTGGAGCCCAGCCAGTGGAGGGCGTGGTGGCCGAGAGCAGGTCCCTGCACTTCAGCATGGACGAGAGAGTTGGACACCGACTCAGAATAATAATACCAATCACCAACACCACAACCCCAGGCCGAGCTCAGGGCCTCAGTTTGCATCCTGGCCAAGTTTGCATCAGTGGCCAAGGCGAGAGGGTGGCCTGAGCCTGCGGGTTTGAGACCAGCACAGAACACTGGGTGAGACTCATCTCAGACATGAAAAATAAATCCAAAGATTAGACAGGCTTCATGGCGCAGCCATGTGCTTCTAACCACTTGGGGGGCCAGATGGGAGGATCACCTGAGCACGGCAGGTGAAGCCCATGGTGGCCGTGAGCGTGCCCCTGTGCTCTGGCCTGGGGACAGAGCAGGATTCTGTCTCCAAATAATAATATTCAACACCACCGCCACCACCCCCACACCTGCCACCCAGTGTGAGGAATCACCCTCAGGGATGTGAGAAGAAAAGGCACTTTCCTGACTGTTGTTTGTGGGAGGTTTCAATGTTGGCCACTGGGGACATCCATCCCATGCCTTCGGCCATGCATCCCAGACCTGCCTCTACTCTTCACAGTCGTTCCCCATGGCAAAGATGTGTTTGAGCTCATATAATAGATGGCCCTGATTTAGGGCGGCTGTTGGGCACAGAGCAATCAAGGCGGTCCAGCAATGGCATGGCAAGCCCAGGTGTTGGTTGCCCAGTTCTCCTGAATTTGGGCAAGGAGAGGGGCCCTTCCTCTCCTGATCATACCATGGACCCTAGCCCACGTGGGCCTTTCCCTGGGGAGCCGTGGACGCCTGACTATTTTGGGGACCTCTCACCAAGACATGGTCTGTCCACGTCGCCTGAGCTGGTCTCCCAAC
>NW_007254121.1:2260-3386 GCF_000164805.1 Carlito syrichta | reverse complement strand
CCAAAATATGAGAATCGTACACAGATTCTCAACTGCACATGGCGTGTTCACAGTCTGGCTGTCAAATTTAGCCAGGAAAAATGGGAAAGGGAGGAAGAAATGGGAAAGGGAGGAAGAAAAGGTGAAAGATGTGTCCCCGGCCTTTCTTGGTGGAATGTCCTCGTTGCCGAGTTGGATGGTCGACCTGTCTGGGGCATATTTCTACCCTCGTAGAGGAGAGATGGCAGGAAGCTGGACAGGGAGCCTCAGGATTCACACACCAAAGTGGGGGCAGCCATGGGAGGGGTTGGGGCTGGAGGGTGCCAAGCTTGTGGGACTCTGGTATGTGGGGAAGTGGGTGAGAAAGAACCGAGGGAAGAAGGTTTGCTAAAGAATGGATTTATTTGGTGACATATTTTCTTTCTTTCTTTCTTTCTTTCTTTCTTTCTTTCTTTCTTTCTTTCTTTCTTTCTTTCTTTCTTCTTTCTTTCTTTCTTTTCTTCTCTCTCTCTCTTTTGTTCCCTCACATGATAGTCCTGGATTCTCTCAAACCCCCCAGTGGGGGCCTTCCACTCAGCCTCGGCCTCCCAAACTGCTGTGATCTCAGACTTTCCATTTGGTCAACATCCTGATCTTCCTTGCTGGTCTTGAACTCTGACCCTGAAACGATCCTCCCACCGAGGGCAGCCCTCACCCCAGATTTCTGGGTTTTGTTTGAGGTCAAGGTGGTGGCTTGCTATGGTGTACAGCCTGGTCTCAATCTCCTGGGCTCCAGCTACCTTACTTTCTCAGCCTCACTATATGCTGAGGAGACAGTCAAGAGACGCTTGGCCATCCCCACCCTCCCAAAGAATTGAGTGTCATGCCTTCCCTTTCCTGGAGGCAGCCCTTGGGAGCAGCGTGTGAGTTGACAATGAGGAAAGAGGCAAGCAGAGGGGTGGGCGCCCAGGTGGAGAGACACCCCTGTACCAGGTGCTCCCATGGGTAAGGTTCGGTGGGCAACACTGGCTGCACTTTCCAGAGACCCAGGTCATCAGAAGGGAGCGGGCCTCATGATGGCACCCAAGAGGCATGTGGAGGCTGGGCACATGATATCACATCTGTCATCCTCAGCACTCTGGGAGTCCAAGACAAGAGGATAACCTGA
>NW_007254121.1:0-721 GCF_000164805.1 Carlito syrichta | reverse complement strand
ATCCACTGTCTTTCTGGAACACTACATCCAAGGCTGTGGCCTCCTTCCCAAATGATCTCTGTCTGTTCACGATGATCCCAACCCCATACATAAATGGATGCTCTTCTTTTCTTTCCTTGTTTTTGAGACAGAGTCTCACTCTGTCATCCAGGATGGAGGGCCGTGGCTCACTCCTGGTCATCGCACCCTCGACCCAGTGGGCTCTGGTGAGCCTTCTGCCCCGGTGTTCCAAGGAGCTGGAACAACAGGCGCAAGCCACCACACCCATCTGATGTGGAATGGAGGATTGAGAAGAGGTCTTGCTGAGTTGCCCAGGAGCATCTCAGACACACGGGATGTGTCTGGCCACTGGCCTCGGCATCCCAAAGCACTAGGATGATAAGGTTGAGCCCCTGAGTCCGACCTTGATCCTTTGTCAAAAACAAATGAGAAGGCCAGTTGGGGTGGCCCATGACTGGAAACCCAGCACTCTGGTAGTCAGAGGCAGGAGGATATCTGGAGCCCAGGAGCTCAAGGACAGCCAGTGCCATGCAGGGAGACATTGTCTCCACACCTATCCAACAGGGGGTTTGGGTTTGTGGTGCCCATCATCCCAGGCACTCGAGAAGTTCAGGTGGGAAGGTTTCCGGAGCCCCAATTTCTAGGCTCGTGGGGAATGACTGTCATGTCCCCAGGACACAGCCTGGGTCACAGATCCAGACCTGTCTTCAAAAACATCAGA
>NW_007254120.1:0-10771 GCF_000164805.1 Carlito syrichta | reverse complement strand
GAATAGGAGTACTCATATACAGAAAACTGCATGGCTGTTGCTAAAATAGGGAATCTGGGTTATACGAGTCATCAGTCCTGAAATCTTCAGGGCTCCTTGCTGACAGCTAACGAAGAATCAGGGAATCGAGGCATGAATGTGGGTAACAGCAATCCTCATATACAGGAAACTACATGACCTCGTGCTAATAAAAGAGAAGAAATCTGTTTTCCGCGGTTCCTCTTTCAAAAAATGTACATGACTTTTTACGAAGGGCTAAACAAGAATCAGGGTTTCGAAACAGGACTCAAGGGAAAAAGAGTCCTCACAAACAGGACACTACATGGCCTCCAACTAAGTACGAATAAAGATTCATTGTTGTACGTGCCCTCAATCCAAAAAATTCCCAGATTGTCTGCTATGGGACAAACAAGAAACAGATCTTCGAGCTCCCCAAATGTTTCAGTGCAAATTAGCTTTCGGATATTATGAATAACTCATTTCAGGACTCCAGCAAAATTCTGGTCCTCTTATAAGTTGTAAATGGTATTGGTCACTCCAAGTCCGTTAGGTTCCTCAGGACAACTAAGACCAGATTGCAGGACAAAAAAAATCTTCTTGCCATATTTGGATGTAACTCTGGTCTTAAGGTGAACCCTGTAATTCTGCCCCTTCCGTGTCTCTTTTTCTTTTGAAAAGGGACAAGGGTTTTGCACTTGCCAAATGTTTTCTACATACTTTTAATGGTAACCAGGAATCATGATATCCACGAACCCTAGGAAACTTCTGGGCATATGGCTTTTGATATACTGAATTTGGAATCCAAATCGACAGGAAAAATCAGGGCATCTTACTGAGAATGAAAAGGAAATCTGGTTCTAGGAGTTCTTATTTTCCGGAATCTACAGGGCCTCTTGATAAGGTTTAATCAGCAATCTGGGTTTTTGGGTCCCTACATTTTTAGAGCTACTTGCTCCCTGGATATGCTAAACCTGTCGTGATAGATCCTCAGGATCTTTCTGGTCCTCTTGTTAGTTGTAATCAAGGATTTGGCCCTAGAAATCCTTTTGTTTCCTGGGACCATCTACGATCATAATCATATTCCCCAGAATCAAAATGTATATTGGTACAAAATTCCTCGATTCTGCTGACCTCAAGGTACAGAAAATTCTTGTGGGTGTTCAGATAGGAATTGGGGTTTTAGGTTTGGAATATTCCACATTTTGTGGATGTCTTGTGAAGGGAAACCAGGAATTTTGGATTCCAGTTCCCAAAGAACATTATGGACGTCTTTCTCTTGACATTCACAACACTGGAATTCTCGGTAACCAGGAATTGTCTCGGCATCCTGCAGAGTGAAGCAGGAAGCTGGGTAATGGAGTTCGTCACATACAGGAAACTACAAGATATATTGGTAATGAAGTATAAAGAATCTTCCTTATATGAGTCCTCAGTCCCAAAACTACAGGCCGTCTTCCTAAGTGGTAACCACCAATCAGATTTTTGAAGTAGGAATCCGGGTAATGGGAGTCTTCACATACAGGAAACTTCACTTCCTATTGCTAAGTAAGAATAAGGAATCTGCGTTACTCACGTCCTCAAACCAAAAAACTTAAGGTCATCTAGCTATGGGCTTAACACGAATCATGTTGTTTTCGAGCATGAATCTGGAAAATGGGGTCCTTATTTACAGGCAACTACATGACCTTTTGATAAGAAAGAATAAGGAATCTGGGTTACATGAGTCCTCAATCCCAAAATTCTACAGAGCATCGTGGAAACTTCTAAAAGAATCAGAGTTTCGACCCAGGATGTATCTAATGAGAGTCCTAATATACAGAAAAATTCACAGCCCCTTGCCAAAGAAGAAAAAGAATCGGGGTTATAGCAGTCCTCAGTCCTTAAAATCAACAGGCCCTCTGCTGAGGGCTAAACAAGAATCAGGGTTTAGAAGCTGGAACATAGGTAATAGCAGTCCTCATATGCAGATCTACATGATCTCTAGCTAAGGAGAACTAAGAAACCTCTTTTATACAGTTCCTCCGTCACAATATGTACATGACGTCTTGCTAATGGCAAAACAAGGATCAGGGTTTCCAAACAGGATTCTGGGGAAAGGGAGTCCTCATATACAGGACATTACACGGCCCCTTGGTAAAGAAGAAGAAAGAATCTGTGATACACTATTCCACTATCTGAAAAATTCTCAGGGCACCTTGAAGCAGTATAAACAAGAATCTAGGCTTTGAGCTCGTCTCATGTTTCAGAGATATTTGGCTTGTGGGTATTATGAATCAGTCATCACAGGACTCCAGCAACATTCTGGTCTTCTTGAGAGTTGTAATCGGGTAAGTGGTAGTACAAATACTTTAAGTTCTTTGGGACAATTAAGGCCAGATTCCCAGAAAAAAAATCATTTTGCTGTATTTGGATGTAACTTTGGTCTTAAGATGATCTTTGAAATCCTTAAATTAAGGTTTGTACTTTATTTGTAGAGGGACCGAGTGATTTGCAGTTGCCAAATATTTAGTAGGAATTATTAAAATGTTACCAGAATCCATGGATCCCAAGTCCTTTGGAAACATCTGGGCATCTGCATTTCTGTACACTGAGTTTTGGAATCCATATTGGCAGGGAAATTCAGGGCATCTTGCTGTGTACGAAAAGGGAATCCAGTTCTTGGAGTTCTCTATCACCTATATCTACAAAGTCTCTTGATAAGGTTTAATCAACAGTCTGGGCTTCTATGTCCCCACATTTTTAGTGTGTCTTTTGAAAAGGAATCAGGAATCTTGGATTCCCATTCCTCAAGAACTTTATGGGAGTCTTTCTCTTGATATCCAAGCAACTGGATTTCTAGGTCACCAGGAAATATCATGGCATCTTGCTGAGATTGAAGCAGGAATTTCAGTAATGGGAGTCCTCATATACAGAACACTACACGACCTGTTGCTATGGAAGAATAAGGAATCTTGGTTACACGAGGCCTCCATCCAAAAAACCTACAGACCATCTTGCTAATGATAACCACCATTCAGGTTTTGGGAGTAGGAGTCAGGATTATGGGAGTCCTCATATACAGGAAACTGCATTTTCTATTGCTAAAGGAGGAATAAGGAAACTGGTTTACACGTGTAATCCATCCCAATAAATTTTCAGGGTTTCTTGCTAAGGGCTGAACACGAATTTGGGTTTTTGAAGCATGAACTAGTGAAATGAAATCATCATATACAGGCAACTGCACTGACTTTTCCTAAGAAAGAATAAGGAATGTGAGTGACATGTTTTCTGAATCTCCAAAAGAGTATACGGTGTCTTCCTAAGATCTAAACAGGAATCAAGCTTTCGTCGCATGTATTTGTGAATAGTAGTACTCATATACAGATAAATGCACGGCTGTTGCTAAAAATAAGGAATCTGTGTTATACGAGTCCTCAGTCCTGAAAATCTACAGGGCTTCATTCTGATGGCTAAAGAGGAATTAGGGATTTGAGGCATGAATGTAGGTTATAGCAATCCTCATATACAGGAAACTACATGGCCTCTTGCTAATAAAAGAGAAGAAATCTGTTTTCCACGGTTCCTCTATCAAAAAACCTACATGACTTCTTACTAAGGGTTAAACAAGAGTCAGGGTTTCGAAACAGGAATCAAGGGAAAGAGAGTCCTCACATACAGGACACTACATGGCCTCCAACTAAGTACGAATAAAGAATCATTGTTGAACGCGTCGTCAATCCAAAAAATTCCCATGTTGTCTGCTATGGGACAAAGAAGAAACAGATCTTTGAGCTCCCCAAATGTTTCAGAGCAATTTAGCATTTGGATATTATGAAATGGTCATTTCAGGACTCCAGCAACATTCTGGTCTTCTTAAAAGTTGTAAATGGTATTGGGCAGTCCAAATCCGTTACATTCCTCAGAACAACTAAGGCCAGATTTCAGGACAAAAAGAATCTTCTTGCCATATTTGGATGTAACTCTGGTCTTAAGTTGAACCCTGTAATCCTTCCCCTTACGTGTCTGTTTTTATTTTGAGAAGGGACATGGAGTTTGCACTTGCCAAATGTTTGCTACGTACTTTTAATGGTAACCTGGAATCATGGAATTCACGAACCAAGAAAGAATATGAATGTGGTTGACATGTTTTGTCAATCTCCACAACGTATATGGCGTCTTCCTAAGATCTAAACAAGAATCAAGCTTTTGACACCAGTATCTGTGAACATGAGCACTCATATACAGGAAACTGCACGGATGTTGAAAAAGTTAAGAAATCTGGGTTATATGAGTCCTCAGACCTGAAAATCTACAGGACGTCTTGCTGAACCCTAAAGAAGAGTCAGGGATTCGAGGCATGAATGTGGGTAATAGCAATCCTCATATACAGGAAACTACATGGCCTCTTGCTAAAAAAAGATAAGAAATCTGTTTTCCACGGTTGCTCTATCACAAAATCTACATGACGTCTTACTAAGGGCTAAACAAGAATCAGGGTTTTGAAACAGGAATCAAGGGAAAGAGAGTCCTCACATACAGGTAACTACATGACCTCCAAGTAAGTACGAATAAAGAATCATTGTTGTACGCGTCCTCAATCCAAAAAAATTCCCAGGTTGTCTGCTATGGGACAAACAAGAAACAGAGCTTCGAGCTCCAAATATGTTTCAGAGCAATTTAACATGTAGATATTACGAATCGGTCATTTCAGGACTCCAGCAACCTTCTGGTCCTCTTAAAAGCTGTAAATGGGTATTGGTCACTCCAAGTCCGTTAGGATCCTCAGAACAAATAAGGCCAGATTGCAGGACAAAAAGAATCTTCTTGCCATATTTGGATGTAACCCTGGTCTTAAAGTGAACCCGGTTATCCTTTCCCTTCCGTGTCTCTTTTTATTTTGAGGCGGGAAAAGAGTTTTGCACTTGTCAAATGTTTACAACATACTTTTAATGGTAACCAGGAATCATGGAAAACACGCACCTAGGAAACTTCTGGGCATCTGTCTATTGATATACTGAATTTGTAATCCAAATCAACGGGAAAAATCAGGGCATCTTACTGAGAATAAAAAAGGAAATCCCGTTCTAGGAGTTCTCATTTTCTGGAATATACAGGGCCTCTTGACAAGGTTTAATCAGCAATCTGGGCTTCTGTATCCCAACATTTTCAGAACTACTTGCTCCGTGGATACGCTAAATCTGTCATTAAATCTCCTAAGGATCTTTCTTATCCTCTTGTTTGTTGTAATCAAGGATTTGGCCCTAGAAATCCTTTTGTTTCCTGGGACCGCCTACTACCATAATCATATTCCCAGAATCAAAAGGTATATTGGTACAAAATTCTTCGATTCAAGTGACCTCAAAATACAGAAAATTCTTGTGGGTGAGCAGGTAGGAATCCGGTTTTGGGATTGGAATATTCCACATTTTGGGAGGGTCTTGTGAAGGGAAGCCAGGAATCTTGGATTTCAGTTCCCAAAGAACTTTATGGACCTCTTTCTCTTGATATACAAAAAACTGGAATTCTCGGTCACCAGGAACTGTCTCAGCACCCTGCAGAGTGAAGCAGGAAGCTGGGTAATGGAGGTCATCATATACAGGAAACTACACGGCATATTGCTAAGGTAGTATAAGGAATCTTCCTTATACAAGTCCTCAATCCCAAACTTACAAGCCGTCTTCTTAAGAGGTAACCACGAATCAGGTTTTTGAAGCAGGAATCTGGGTAATGGAAGTCCTCACATACAGGAAACTTTACTGCCTAATGCAAATAAGAATAAGAAATCTGCGTTACTCGGGTCCTCAATCCCAAAAAAGCTTAAGGTCATCTTGCTATGGGCTAAACACGAATCATGGTGTTTTCGAGCATGAATCTGGGAAATGGAGTCCTTATTTACAGGCAACAACATGACCTTTTGATAAGAAAGAATAAGGAACCTGGGTTACACGAGTCCTCAATCCCAAAAACCTATAGAGCATCTTGGAAAGTGTTAAAAAGGAATCAGAGGTTCGAAGGAGGATTTATCTAATGAGCGTCATATTATACAGGAAAATACTCAGCCCCTTGCCAAGGAAGAAAAAGAATTGAGGTTATAGCATACCTCAGTCAGGAAAATCAACAGGCCATCTGGTGTTGGTTAAATAATAATCAGGGTTTAGAAGCTGGAACAAAGGTAACAGCAGTCCTCATATACAGAATCTACATGATCTCTAGCTATGGAAAAAATAAGAAACCTGTTTTACACGGTTCCTCCATCACATTATCTACATGATATCTTGCTAATGGCAAAACAAGAATCAGGGTTTCTAAACAGGATTCTGGGGAAAGGGAGTCCTCATATACAAGACAATACACGGCCCCTCGCTAAGGAAGAATAAGGAATCTGTGATACACTAGTCCACAATCCGAAAAATTATCAGGGTGACTTGCTGCGGTATAAACAAGAACCAAGACTTCGAGCTCGTCTCACGTTTCAGAGATATTTGGCTTATAGGTATTATGAATCAGTCATTTCAGGACTCCAGCAACATTCTGGTCCTCTTGAGAGTTGTAATCTGGAATCTGTTAGTACAAGTCCCTTAGGTTCCTTGCGACAATAAGGCCAGATTCCCGGAAAAAAGTATCATTTTGCCGAATTTGGATGTAACTTTGTTCTTAAGATGGAACTTGGTAATCCTTAAATATCCGTTTGTGCTTTATTTGGAGAGGGGCCGAAGGTTTTGCAGTTGGAAAATATTTAGTGCGAATTATTAAAATGCAACCAGGATTCATGGAATCCACTCCCCTAGGAAACATCTGGGCATCTGCATTTTGTATACAGACTTCTGGAATCCACATGAACAGGGAAAAGCAGGGCATCTTACTGAAAACGGAAAGGGAATTCGGTGCTTGGAGTTCTCAATCGCCTAAATCTACAAGGTCTCTTGATAAGGTTTAAATAGCAATCTGGTCTTCTATGTCGCCATATTTTTAGTGTGTCTTTTGAAAAGGGACCAGGAATATTGGATTCCAATTCCTAAAGAACTTTATTGGAGTCTTTCTCTTCATATCCAAGCCACTTGAATTCTAGGTCACCAGGAAATATCTTGGCGTCTTGTTGAGAATGAATCATGAATTTCAGTAATGGAAGTCCTCATATACAGAACACTACATGACCTGTTGCTATGCAAGAATAAGGAATCTTGCAAAACGAGTCCCCCACACCATAAACCAACAGAGCGTCTTGCTAAGAGGTAACCAAAATACAGGATTTGGGAGTAGGAAACTGGATAATGGCAGTCCTCATATACAGGAAACTGCACTGTATATTGCTAAAGAAGAATAAGGAATCATGTTTACACGTGTCCTTAATCCCCCCCAAAAAACTTCAGGGAGTCTTGCTAAGGGTTAAACACAAATTTCAGTTTTTGAAGCATAACCTAGAAAATTAAATCCTCATATACAGGCAACTGTACTGACTTTTCCTAAGAAAGAATAAGGAATCTGGGTGACATGTTTTCTCAAACCCCAAAAAAGTACACGGCGTCTTCCTAAGATCTAAACAAGAATCACGCTTTTGACGCATGTGTCTGTGAACAGGAGTACTCATATACAGGAAACTGCACGTCTGTTGCTAAATATAAGGAATCTGTGATATACGAGTCTTCAGTCTTGAAAATCTACAGGACATCTTGCTGACGCCTAAAGAAGAATCAGGGTTTCGAGGCATGAATGTGGGCAATAGTAATCCTCATATGCAGTAAACTACATGGCCTCTTGCTAAGAAAAAAGAAGAAATCACTTTTCCACGGTTCGTCTATCAAAAAATCTGCATGGTGTCTTACTAAGGGCTAAACAAGAATCTTGGTTTCGAAAGAGGAATCTAGGGAAAGAGAGTCCACACATATAGGACTCTACACGGCCTCCAATTAAGTACGAATAAAGAATCTTTGCTGTACACGTACCCAATCCAAAAAATTCCTAATGTATCTGCTATGGGACAAACATGAAAAAGAGCTGCGAGCTCCCCAAATGTTTTGGAGCAATTTAGCATGCGGATAATATGAATCGGTCATTTCAGGGCGCCAGCAACATTCTGGTCCTCTTAAGAATTCTAAACGGATATTGGGAACTCCAAGTCCATTAGGTACCTCAGAACAACTAAGGCCAGATTCCAGGGCAAAAAGAATCTTCTTGCCATATTTGGATATAACTCTGGTTTAAGGTGAAACCTGTAATCCTTCCCCTTCCCTGTCTCTTTTTATTTTGAGACGGGACAAGGGTTTTGCACTTGCCAAATGTATACTACGTACTTTTAATTGTAACCAGGAAACATGGAATCCACGAACCTAGGAAAATTCTGGGTATCTGTATTTTGATATACTGAATTTGCAATACAAATTGACAGGAACAATCAGGACATCTTACTGAGAATTAAAAGGATATCCGGTTCTAAGAGTTTTCATTTCCGAAATCTACAGGGCCTCTTGATAAGGTTTAATCAGCAATTGGGCTTCTGTGTCCCTACATTTTCAGAGTTACTTGCTCCGTGGATACGCTAAATCTGTCATTGCAGATCCTCTGGAAATTTGTGGTCCTCTTGTTAGTTGTAACCAAGGACTTGGCCCTAGAAATCCCTTTGCTTCCTGGGACCATCTACGACCATAATCATATTCCCCAGAATCAAAAGGTATATTGGTACAAAATTCCTCGATTCAGGTGACCTCAAAGTACAGAAAATTCTTGTAAGTGGGCCGGTAGGAATTGGGGTTTGGGTTTGGAATATTCCACATTTTGGGGAGGTCTTGTGAAGGGGAACCAAGAATCTTGCATTCCAGTTCCCAAAGAACATTATGGACGTCTTTCTCTTGATATCCAAAAAACTGGAATTTTCAGTCACCAGGAACTGTCTCGGCATTCTGCAGAGTGAAGCAGGAAGCTGGGTAATGCAGGTCGTCATATACAGAAACTACACGTCATATTGGTAAGGAAATATAAGGAATCTTCCTTTTATGAATCCTCAGTCCAAAACTACAGGCCGTCTTCCTCAGTGGTAACCACGAATCAGATTTGTGAAGTAAGAATCTGAGTAATGGGAGTCCTCACATACAGGAAACTTCCCTGCCTATTGCTAAGTAAGAATCCCAAAGAAGCTTAAGGTCATATTGCTATGGGCTAAACACGAATCATGGTGTTTTCGAGCATTAATCTGGAAAATGGGGTCCTTATTTACAGGAAACTACATGACCTTTTGATAAGAAAGAATAAGGAATCTGGGTTACACGAGACCTCAATCCCAAAAATCTACAGAGCATCTTGGAAAGTTCTAAAAAGCATCAGAGTTTCAAAGCAGGATGTATCTAATGAGAATCCTAATATACTGGAAAATACACAGCCCCTTCGCAAGGAAGAAACAGAATCGGGGTTATAGCAGTCCTCAGTCCTTTAAAATCAACAGGCCCTCTGTTGTGGGCTAAACAACAATCAGGGATTATAAGCTGGAACATAGGTAGTAACAGTCCTCATATGCAGAATCTACACAATCTCTAGCTAAGGAGAAATAAGAAACCTGTTCTACTCGGTTCCTCCATCACAATATATACATGACATCTTGCTAATGGCAAAATAAGAATCAGGGTTTCCAAACAGGGTTCTGCGGAAAAGGAGTCCTCATATACAGGACATTACACAGCCCCTCAGTAAAGAAGAATAAGGGATCTGTCATACACTAGTACACACTTCAAAAAATTCTCAGGGTGTCTTGCTGCAGTATAAACAAGAATCAAGGCTTCGAGCTCTTCTCATGTTTTGGAGATATTTGGTTTGTGGATATTATGAATCAGTCATTTCAGGACTCCAGCAACAATCTGGT
Organism: Carlito syrichta; assembly: GCF_000164805.1. Lineage (NCBI taxonomy): Eukaryota > Metazoa > Chordata > Mammalia > Primates > Tarsiidae > Carlito > Carlito syrichta. The sequence goes on along the minus strand of NW_007254120.1, from coordinate 942 downwards.
TCTCTTGAGAGTTGAAATTGTGTATCTGTTAGTTCAATTCCCTTAAGTTCCTTGGGACAATTAATACCAGTTTTCCGGAAAAAAGTATCATCTTGCGGTATATGGATGTAACTTTGGTGTTAACATGAACTTGGTATTCCTTAAATTTCCGTTTGCACTTTATTTGGAGAGGGGCCGAGGATTTTGAAGTTGCCAAATATTAAGTAAGAATTTTTAAAATGTAACCAGGATTCATGGAATCCACGTCCCTAGGAAATATCTGGGCATCTCCATTTTTATATACAGAGTTGGATTCCACATGGACAGGAAAATCAGGGCATCTTGCTGAGAACGGAAAGGGAATCCTGTCGTGGAGTTCTCAATCGCCTAAATCTACAAGGTCTCTTGATAAGGTTTAATCAGCAATCTGGGGTTCTGTGTTGCCGCATTTAGGTGTGTCTTTAGAAAAGGGACCAGGAATCTTGGGTTCCAATTCCTGAAGAACTTTATGGGAGTCTTTCTCATGATATCAAAGCAACTGGAATTCTAGGTCACCACTAAATATCTTGGCGTTTTGCTGAGAATGAAGCAGGAATTTCAGTAATGGGAGTCCTCATATACAGAACACTACACGACCTGTTGCCACGGAAGTATAAGGAAGCTTGCTTATATGAGTCCTCCATCACAAAAATCTACAGAGCGTCTTGCTAAGAGATAAGCACCATTCAGGTTTTGGGAGTAGGAATCTGGATAATGGGAGTCCTCATATACAGGAAACTACACTGTCTACTGCTAAAGGAGTATAACGAATCTGGTTTACACGTGTCCTGCATCCCAGTAAAAACTTCAGGGTGTCTTGCTAAAAGCAAACCACGAATTTGGGTTTTTGAAGCATAAACTAGGGAAATGAAATCCTCATATACAGGCAACGGCAATGACTTTCCTAAGAAAGAATAACGAATG
>NW_007254119.1:0-8216 GCF_000164805.1 Carlito syrichta | reverse complement strand
TCCATATTCCCCAGAATCAAAAGGAATTTGGTACAAAATTCCTCGATTCAGGTGACCCAAAGTACAGAAAATTCTTGTGAGTGGGCAGGTAGGGATTGGGGTTTTGGGTTTGGAAGGTTCCACATTTTGGGGAGGACTTGTGAAGAGGAACCAGAAATCTTGGATTCCAGTTCCCAAAGAACATTATGGACGTCTTTCTCTTGATATCCAAGAAACTGAAATTCTCGGTCACCAGGAACTGTCTCGGCATCCTGCAGTGTGAAGCAGGAAGCTGGGTAATGATAGTCGTCATATACAGGAAATTGCACGTCATATTGCTAATGAAGTATAAGGTATCTTCCTTATATGAGTCCTCATCCCAAAAACTACATGCCGTCTTCCTAAGACGTAACCACGAATCAGGTTTTTGAAATAAGAATCTGGGTAATGGGAGTCCTCACGTAAAGGAAACTTCACTGCCTGTTGCTAAGTAAGAATAAGGAATCTGCATTACTCAGGTCTTCAATCCCAAAAAAGCTTAAGGTCATCTTGCTATGGGCTACACACGATTCATGGTGTTTTCGAGCATGAATCTGGTAAATTGAGTCCTTATTTACAGGCAACTACATAATCTTTTGCCTAGAAAGAATAAGGAATCTTGGTTACACGAGTGCTCAATCCTAAATATCTACAGCGCACCTTGGAATGTTGTACAAAGAATCAGAATTTATAAGCAGGATGTATCTAATGAGAGTACTAATATACTGGAAAATACACAGCCACTTGCCAAGGAAGAAAAAGAATCGGAATTATAACAGTCTTCAGTCCTTAAAATCAACATGCCATCTGAAGTGTGCTAAACAAGAATCAGGGTTTATAAGCTGGAACATAGGTAATAGCAGTCCTCATATGCAGAATCTACATGATCTCTAGCTAAGGAGAACTAAGAAAGCTCTTTTACATGGTTCCTCCGTCACAATACCTACATTACATCTTGGGCATCTGCATTTTTCTACACAGAGTTTTGGAATCCACATGGAAAGGGAAATTCAGTGCATCTTGCTGAGAACGGAAAGGGAATCCAGTTCTTGGAGTTCTCAATCGCCTAAATCTACAAAGTCTCTTGATAAGGTTTAATCAGCAATCTGGGCTACTATGTCGCTAAATTTTTAGTGTGTCTTTTGAAATGGGACCAGGAATCTTGGGTTCCAAATCTTCAAGAACTTTAGCGGAGTCTGTCTCTTGATATCCAAGCAAATGGAATTGTAGGTCACTAGGAAATATCTTGGAGTCTTGTTGAGAAGGAAGCAGGAATTTCAGTAATGGGAGTCCTCATATACAGAACACTACACGAACTGTTGTTATGGAAGAATAAGAAATCTTGGTTACACGAGGCCTCCATCCCAAAAACCTACAGACCGTCTTGCTAAGAGATAACCACCATTCAGGTTGTGGGAGTAGGAATCAGGATAATGGGAGTCCTCATATACAGGAAACTGCACTGTCTATTGCGAAGGAAGCATAAGGAATGTGGTTTTCACGTGTCCTCAATCCCCAAAAACACTACAGTGTGTCTTGCTAATGGCTAAATACGAATTTGGGTATTTGAAGGATAATCTGTGTAAATGAAATCCTCATATACAGGCATCTGCATGGACTTTTATGAAGAAAGAATAAGGAATATGTGTGACATGTGTTCTCAATCCCCAAAAAACTACACGGTGTATTCCTAAGGTCTAAACAAGCATCAGGGTTTCAATTCATGTATCCGGGTAAGGGAGTACTCATATACAGGCAAATACACGTCTGTTGCTAAAAACAAAGGTCTGAGTTATAGGATTCGTCAGTCCTGAAATGCTACAGGATATCTTGCTGATGGCTAAAGAAGGATTATGGATTCGAGACATGAATGTGGGTATTAGCAGTCCACATAAACAGGAAACTACATGGCCTCTTGCTAAGAAAAAAGAAGAAATCTGTTTTCCACGGTCCCTCTATCAAAAAATCTACAGGACATCTTACTAAGGGCTAAACAAGAATCAGAGTTTCAAAATAGAAATCTAGGGAAAGAGAGTCCTCGCATACAGGACACTACACAGCCTCCAACTAAGGTTGAAAAAAGAATGTTTGTTGTATGAGTCTTCATTCCAAAAAATTCCCAGGGTTTCTGCTATGGCACAAACAAGAAAGAGGGCTTCAAGCTCCCCAAATATTTCAAAGCAATTTATCATGTGGACATTACGAATCGGTCATTTCAGGATTCCAGCAACATTCTGGTCCTCTTGAAAGTTGTAAATGGCTATTGGGCACTCCAATTCAGTTAGGGTCCTCGGAACAACTAAGGCCAGATTTCAGGACAAATGGAATCTTCTTGCCATATGTGGATGTAACTCTTTTCTTAAGGTGAACCCTGTAATCCATCTCCTTGTGTTTCTCTTCTTATTGTGAGAGGAGACAAGGGGTTTACAGTTGCCAAATATTTAGTATGTATTTTTAAAAGTAACCAGGAATCATGAATTCCACGTCCCTAGGAAACTTCTGGGCATCTGTCTTTTTGTATACAGAGTTTGGAATCCACATCGACAGGTAAAATCAAGGCATCATCTGAGAACCAAAAGGAAATCTAGTTCTAGGAGTTCTCATTAACCGGAATATTCAGGGACTCTTGATAAGGTTTAATCAGCAATCTGGGCTTCTGGGTCCCTACATTTTTCAGAGCTACTTTCTCCGTGGATACATTAAATCTGTCATTACAGATGCACAGGAAATTTCTTGTCATCTTGTTAGTTGTAATAAAGTACTGGTCCAACAAATCCTTTTGTTTCCTGGGAATATCTATGACCATAATCATATTCCCCAGAAACAAAGGTCCATTTTTACAAAATTCCTCGATTCAGGAAACCTAAAAGTACAGAAAATTCTTGTGGGTGGGCAGGTAGGAATTGGGATGTTGGGTTTGGAAGATTCCACATTTTGCGGAGGTCTTGTGAAAGGGAACCAGGTATCTTGGGTTGCAGTTCCGAAACAACATTATGGACGTCTTTCTCTTGATATCCAAAAAAACTGGAATTCTCGGTCTCCAGGAACTGTCTTGGCATCCTGCAGAGTGAAACAGGAAGTTGAGTAATGGAGGTCATCATATACAGGAAACTATACGTCATATTTCTAAGGAAGTATAAGGAATCTTCCTTATATGAGTCCTCAATTCCAAAAACTACAGGCCGTCTTCCTATGACATAACCACGAATCAGATTTTTGAAGTAGGAATCTGGGTAATTGGAGTCCTCACATACAGGAAACTTCACTGCCTATTGCTAAGAAAGAATAAGGAATCTGCGTTACTCATGACCTCAATCCCCAAAAAACTTCAGGTCATCTTGCTATGGGATAAACTCGAATCATGGTGTTTTCGAGCATGAATCTGAAAAAAGGAGTCCTTATTTACAGGCAACTACATGACCTTTTGCCTAGAAAGAATCAGGAATCTCGGTTACACGAGTCCTCAATCCCAAAAATCTACAGAGCATCTTGGAAAGTGCTAAAAAGAATCAGAGTTTCGAAGCAGGATGTATGTAATGAGAGTCCTAATATACAGGAAAATACACAGCCCCTTGCCAAGGAAGAAAAAGAATCGGGGTTATAGCAGTCCTCAGTCCTAAATATCAACAGACCATCTTCTGTAGACTAAACAAGTATCAGGGTTTAGAAGTTGGAACATAGGTAATTGCAGTCCTCATATGCAGAATCTAGTGATCTCTACCTAGGCAGAACTAAGAAACCTCTTTTAAACGATTCCTCCATCACAATATCTACATGATATCTTGCTAATGGCAAAACAACAATCAAGGTTTCCAAACAAGATTCTGGAGAAAGGTAGTCCCCATATACAGGACATTACACGGCCCCTCGCTAACAAAGAATAAGGAATCTGTGATACACTAGTCCACAATCCGAAAAATTCTCAGGATGTCTTCCTGTGGTATAAACAAGAATCAATGCTTCAGTCTCGTCTCATATTTCAGAGATATTTGGCTTGTGGGTATTATGAATCAGATATTTCAGGACTCGAGCAACCTTCTGGTACTCTTGAGAGTTGTAATCTGGTATCTGGTAGTACAAATCGCTTAAGTTCCTCGGGACAATTAAGGCCAGATTCCCGGAAGAAAGAATCATCTTGCCATACTTTGATGTAACTTTGGTCTTAAGATGAAGTTGGTAATTCTTAAATTTCCGTTTGTACTTTACTTGCAGAGGGGCCGAGAGTTTTGCACTTGCCCAATATTTAGTATGAATTATTAAAATGTAACCAGGATTCATGGATTCCATGTCCCTAGGAAACATCTGGGCATCTGCATTTTTGTACACAAAGTTTTGGTATCCACATAGACAGGGAAATCAGGGAATCTTGCTCAGAACAGAAAGGGAATCCGGTTCTTTGAGTTCTCAATCGCTTATATCTACAAAGCCTCTTGATAAGTTTTAAAGAGCAATCTGGGCTTCTATGTCGCCACATTTTTAGTGTTTCTTTTGAAAAGGGACCAGGAATCTTGGGTTCCAATTCCTCAAGAACTTTATGGGAGTCTTTATCTTGATATCCAAGCAACTGGAATTCTAGGTCACCAGGAAATATCTTGGCGTCTTGCTGAGAATGTAACAAGAATTGCAGTAATGGAAGTCCTCATATATAGAACACTACACGACCTGTTGCTACGCAGAATCTGGCAACTTGCTTACACGAGTCCTCCATCCCAAAAACCTACACAACGTCTGGCTAAGAGATAACAACCATTCAGGTTTTGGAAGTAGGAATCTGGATAATGGGAGTCCTCATATACAGGAAACTGCACTGTCTATTGCTAAAGGAGAATAAAGGATCTGGGTTACACATGTCCTCCATCCCAGTAAAACTTCAGCATTTCTTGCAAAGGGCTAAACACGAATTTGGATTTTTGAAGCATAAACTGGGGAAATGAAATCCTCATATACAGGCAATGCACTGACTTTTCCTAAGAAAGAATAATGAATGTGGTTGACATGTTTTCTCAATCTCCAAAAAAGTATACGACATCTACCTAAGATCTAAACAAGAATCAAGCTTTTGACGCCAGTATCTGTGAACCGGAGTACTCATATACAGGTAACTGCAAGGTTGTTGCTAAAAATAAGGAATCTGGGTTATACGAGTGGTCAGTCCTGAAAATATAGAGGGCATCTTCCTGACGCGTAAAGAAGAATCAGGGATTCGAGGAATGAATGTGGGTAATAGCAATCCACATATGCAGGAAACTACATGGCCTCTTGCTAAGAAAAAAGAAGAAATCTCTTTTCCACAGTTCATCTATCAAAAACACTACATGGAGTCTTACTAAGGAATAAACAAGAATCAGGGTTTCGAAACAGGAATCTAGGGAAAGAGAGTCCTCACATACAGGACTATCCACGGCCTCCATCTGAGGACGAATAAAAAATCTTTGTTGTATGCGTCCGAATCCAAAAAATTCCCAAGGTGTCTGCTATGGGACAAAAAAGAAGCAGAGCTTCGATCTCCCCAAATGTTTTGGAGCAACTTAGCATGCGGATATAATGAATCGGTCATTTCAGGACTCCAGGAACATTTTGGTCCTCTTAAAAGTTTTAAACGGGTATTGGGCACTACCAAACCGTTAGGTTCCTCGGAACAACTAAGGCCAGATTCCTGGACAAAAAGAATCATCATGCCATATTTGGATGTACCTCTGGTATTAAGATGAACCCTGTAATCCGTCCCCTTCCATGTCACTTTTTATTTTGAGACGGGACAAGGGTTTTGCACTTGCCAAATGTTTACTACATACTTTCAATGGTTAACAGGAATCATGGAATCCACGTCCCTAGGAAATTTCTGGGCATCTGTCTTTTGATGTACTGAATTTGGAATCCAAATCGAAAGGAAAAATCAGGGCATCTTACTGAGAATAAAAGGGAAATCCGGTTCTAGCAGTTCTCATTTTCCGGAATCTACAAGGCCTCTTGATAAGGTTTAATCAGCAACATGGGCCTCTGGGTCCCTACATTTTCACAGCTACTTGCTCCGTGGATATCCTAAATCAGTCATTACAAATCCGCAGGATATTTCTGGTCCTCTTGTTAGTTGTAATCAAGGATTTGGCCCTAGAAATCCTTTTGTTTCCTGGGACCATCTATGACCATAATCATATTCTCCAGAATCAAAAGGTATATTGGTACAAAATTCCTCGATTCAGTTGACCTCAAAGTACAGAAAATTCTTGTGGGTGGGCAGGTCGGAATTGGGATGTTGGGTTTGGAAGATTTCACATTTTGGGGAGGTCTTTTGTAGCGGAACCAGGAATCTTGGATTCCTGTTCCCAAAGAACATTATAGACGTCGTTCTCTTGATATACAAAAAACTAGAATTCTCGGTCTCCAGGAACTGTCCTGGCATACTGCAGAATGCAGCAGAAAGCTGGGTAATGGAGGTCGTTATATACAGGAAACTACACATCATATTTTTAAGAATGTACAAGGAATCTTCCTTATATGAGTCCTCAATCCCAAAAACTACAGGCCGTCTTCCTAAGACGTAACCACGAATCACAGGTTTTTGAAGTAGTAATCTGGGTAATGGGGGTCCTCATATACAGGAAACTTCACTGCCTATTGCTATGTAAGAATAAGAAATCTGCATTACTCGTGTCCTGAAACCCAAGCAAACATCAGTTCGTCTTGCTATGGGCAAAACACGAATCATGGTGTTTTCGAGCATTAATCTGGGAAATGGAGTCCTTATTTACAGGCAATTACATGACCTTTTGCTAAGAAAGAGTAAGAAATCAGGGTTACACGAGTCCTTAAACCAAAAAATCTACAGAGCTTCTTGGAAAGCGTTAAAAAGGAATAAGAGTTTCAAAGCCAGATGTATCTAACGAGCGTCCTATTATACAGGAAAATACACAGCCCCTTGAGAGGGAAGAAAAAAATCGAGGTTATAGCATACATCAGTCATGAAAATCAACAGGTCATCTGTTGTACTAAAAAATAATCAGAGTTTAGAACCTAGAACATAGGTAGCAGTAGTCCTCATATACAGAATATACATGATCTCTAGCTAACGAGAAATAAGAAACCTGTTTTACACTGTTCTCTCTCAGATCATCTACATGACATCTTGGTAAGGGCAAAACAAGAATCAGGGTTTCCAAACAGGATTCGGGGAAAGGGCTACTCATATACAGGACATTAAACGGCCCCTCGCTAAGGATGAATAAGGAATCTGTGATACAGTAGTCCACACTCCGAAAAATTCTCAGGGTGTCTTGCTGCGGTATAAACAAGAATCAAGGCTACGAGCTCATCTCATGTTTCGGAGATACTTGACTTGTGGGTATTATGAATCAGTCATTTCAGGACTCCAGCAACATTCTGGTCCTCTTGAGAGTTGTAATCGGGTATCTGGTAGTACAAGTCCCATAGGTTCCTCGGGACAATTAAGGCCAGTTTCCCGGAAAAAAGTATCATCTTGCCATATTTGGATGTAACTGTGGTCTTAACATGAACTTGGTAATCCTTAAATTTCCGTTTGTACTTTATTTGGAGAGGGGCTGAGGGTTTTGCAGTTGCTAAATATTTAGTAAGAATTATTAAAATGCAACCAGGATTCAAGGAATTCAAGTCCCTAGGAAATATCTGGGCATCTGCATTTTGTATAAAGAGTTTTGGAATCCTCATGTACAGGAAAATAAGGGAATCTTGCTGAGAACGAAAAGGGAATCCGGTTCTTGGAGTTATCAACCTCCTAAATCTACAAAGTCTCTTGATAAGGTTTAATCAGCAATCTGGGCTTCTATGTCACCACATTTTTAGTGTGTCTTTTGAAAAAGGACCAGGAATCTTGGGTTCCAATTCCTCAAGAACTTTATGGGAGTCTTTCTCTTGATATCCAAGCAACTGGAATTATAGGTCACCAGGAAACATCTTGGCATCTTTCTGAGAATGAAGCAGGAATTTATGTAATGGGAGTCTTCATATACAGAACACTACACGACTTGTTACTTTGGAAGAATAAAGAATCTTGCTTTCCCGAGTCCTCCATCCAAAAAAACCTACAGACCGTCTTGCTAAGAGATAACCACCATTCAGGTGGTTAGTGGGAGTCCTTATATACACCATTCAGGATAATGGGAGTCCTCGTATACCGCAAACTGCACTGTCTATTGCTAAAGGAGAATAAGGAATCTGGG
>NW_007254118.1:0-7251 GCF_000164805.1 Carlito syrichta | reverse complement strand
CACATACCAGAGTCCCACAAGCTTGGCACCCTCCAGCCCCAACCCCTCCCATGGCTGCCCCCACTTTGGTGTGTGAATCCTGAGGCTCCCTGTCCAGCTTCCTGCCATCTCTCCTCTACGAGGGTAGAAATATGCCCCAGACAGGTCGACCATCCAACTCGGCAACGAGGACATTCCACCAAGAAAGGCCAGGGACACATCTTTCACCTTTTCTTCCTCCCTTTCCCATTTCTTCCTCCCTTTCCCATTTTTCCTGGCTAAATTGACAGCCAGACTGTGAACACGCCATGTGCAGTTGAGAATCTGTGTACGATTCTCATATTTTGGAGACAGGGTCTAGCTCTGTGACCGAGGCAGGGGCCCGGGGACACGACTGTTGTTCACTGCCAGCCTCGAAATCACGGTCTGATGATCCTCCATTCTCAGCCTCCAGAGTTGCTGGGATGACCAGCAACTCAATCCCAGACCCTGTTAGGATGAGTGTGGACATGGGGTCTTCTTGCGTGGTCCGTGCCTGCCTTGGGCTTCTGCTTTCCAACCATCCACTGGCCTTGGATTCCCAGAGCACTGGGATTCCAGGCATGGGCCACTGCACCAGGCTTTCTGGTTCATTTGTGATGAAGGATCAATGCTGGACTTGGGAGCTCAGCCTCATCATCCTAGTGCTTTGAGAGGCCAGGCCAGTGGCCAGCCCAATCCCATGGGTCAAGATGCAGCCAGGAACCTTGGAGAGTCCTCATCTCTATCCTCCATCAGAAATGAGTTGGGTGTGGTGGCGTGTGCCTGTAGTTCCAGCTCCTCAAAAGGTTGGGGAAAGTCTTGCCAGAGCCCGGCAGGCCAAGTCTGTGATGGCTGGGAGAGACACAACACCCTCCAGGGTGAGTGATGGAGAGAAACACTGACTCAACGAAAAAAAGGAAAAGAGGAAAAAAAAGAAGAGCATCAGTTTGTGTATGGAGTTTGGTTCATCATGAACAGACAGAGATCATTTGGGAAGGAGGTCCTAGCCTTGGGCCTAGAGTTCCTCAAAGATGGTAGATTGGCAGACAATCAGGCTGTGGCTTTGGCAGGCCGAGTTGGGGTAGAGCTGGAGCCCAGGAGTTCAAGACCAGCCTGAGGCACGTGCGAGACCTTGTTGCTCTACAGAATGTGAACACTGGAGTCACTCGTGGATGCACCCACAGTCCCAGCTACACGGGATGTTGTGGCCTCTGTTCCAGGGCATTCCTTGGCATTGCCCACCAAGACATAATGTACGAGTTGAGGCCGGGCACTGTGACTCACGGGCATCATCCCTGCACCCTGGCAAGTGAAGGCAGGAGACTGCCTGAGCCCGGGGGTCTGTGAGCAGCCCAAGCAACATGGCCAGACTTCATCTTGGTGACAGGTCTCCAAATTCGGGTCAGGACTGATGGCCTATGTAGTCCTGGCTGTTCAGGGGCTGAGGTGATAGGACTGCCTGAAGTCTGAGGTCGAGGCCCCGTGAGTGAAAATCGTGCCGCCGTGCCTCCACCTGGCACATGGAGACTCCGACAACATAAAAGATGCCTCCCACATGTGTCATGACAGGTGTCCACAGTACCCCAGGACAAAGTCTGCATGGGTGAGGGACGATGGTGTGATTGGGTGAGGAAGGGCCCCTCTACACACCGGAAGGTGGAAGACAGGGCGACCAGAAACTGGACTTGTGGTGGCATTGCCAGACCACTTTGATCATTCTGTGCCCAATGGACACCCTAGCTCAGGGCCGTCTGTTCCATGAGTTCACACACATCTTTCCTGTGGGTCACAAATATGGAAGGTGGAGGCAGACTTTCTGGGAGTCGTGGCCGAAGGCATGGGATGGACGTGCCCAGTGGCTACCTTTGAAATCTCCTGGAAACCACAGGCCAGTAAGTGCATTTTCCTCTCCCATTCCTGAGGGTGACACCTTGTGCTGGGTGGCAGGGGTGGTGGTGGCAGTGGTGGTGGAGATTATTATTATTTGGAGTTGGATTCCTGCTCTGTAAGACTGGAGCACAGGGGCACACTCACAGCCACTGCAGACTCCACTGGTCATGCTCAATCATACCACCTCTGTCCCCAGAGTGGCTGGAACCACAGGCTTGTGCCACCACACATGGCTAATCTTTGAATTTATTTTGATGGCTGATATGAGGTCTCACATCATGTCCTGGAATTGTGTCGAATCCGCAGGCTCCTGCTGTCCACTTGCTTGGGCTTCAGAAGGACCAGGATGCCTGGATAAGCCCCAGAGCCTGGCCTGTGTTTGTGGTGATGGTTGATATTATTATTCTGATTTGGACTCTCGCCCTTTCACCAAGGCCGTGGTGCTGGGGCCCACTCTCGGCCACTGCAGCCTCCACCGGCTGGCTCTGGGGATCCTGCCACCATGGCCTCTTGAGTGGCCGGATTGAAAGGCCTGCGCTAATAAGCTTGGTTCTTTTTTTGGCTTTAGTAGAGACGAGGTCTCTCTAAGGTTCCCGGGCTAGTTGCAAACCTAGGAGCTCAGGCAATCCTCTCTCCTCGACCTACCAGAGTGCTGAGATGACAGGCATGATCCCACGCACCTGGCCTCCACACCACTCTAGAGGACCACGGTGAGGCCCATTCCCTCTGACGACCCATGACCTCTGAGAGGGCCGCCGGAAAGTCAGCCAAGCACATTATTGTGGGAGTGCCTGGCACATGGGCATTTCTCTGCCAGGGGGACCACCCTTCATCCTACCTTGTTCCCCTGGGGTGACCCACTTGCCCTTTCCATGGGGAGCCTCAGTGAAAGGGAGGGTGGGCATGAGTCTCAAACCTTTGGTGCAGTGGGACGGCTGGGCGACTCACACCTGTCTCCTCAGTACTCAGGGAGAACGAGAAGGGAAGATAGCCAGAACCTGGGAACTCGAGTCTGTGACACCATAGCAAGCCAACACCGTGACCCAAGGAAAACATAGAAAACATTGGTTGATGGCAAGCTTTGGGGGGGAATCACCTGTGACCCATTGTTCAAGACTATAAGGAAGACCAGGATGTTGACCAAATGGAAAACCTGTGATCGCTGCAGTTTGGAAGGCCCAGGCCATGAGGATGACCCAAGTTGGGAGGTTTGAGAGCCATCTGGGAAACTTAGTGAGGAAAGAAAGGAAAGAAAGAAAGAAAGGAAAGAAAGAAAAAAGAAAGAGAAAGAAAGAAAGAAAGAAAGAGAGAGAGAGAGAGAGAAAGAAAGAGTGAAAGAAAGTGAAAGAAAGAAATGGAGGAAGGAAAGAAAGAAAGAATGGAAGGAAGGAAGGGAGGAAGGGAGTAAGGAAGAAAGGAAAGAAAGGAAGTAAACCACTCTCTTGCAAACTTTCTCCACTCAGTCCTTCTCCTCACCCCCACCACATATGATGGTGCCCCAAGCTTGACACCTTTCAACCTCAAAGCCCCCAAATGACTGCCCCCACTTTGGTGCGAGAGTTTCCACTCTCCCTGGCTGGATTTCTGCCAGCTCTCCTCTCCTAGGTTTGAAATGTGCCCCAGGCAAACAGACACTCTGACTTGGCAAGAAGGATCTTCCACCAAGAAAGTCCAGGGACACATCCCAACCTGGAGACATTTCTTTCCCCCAATCTCATTTTTCCTGGCTCTAAAGCCAGTCATCCTGTGAACACACCATGCGCAGTTGAGAAGCTGTGTATGATTATCATGTTTTTGGAGACAGTGTCTAGCTCTGTGGCCCAGACTGGGGCCCAGGGACATGACCGCTGCTCACCGCCAGACTCGAAAATCGTGGGCTCTGGTGATCCTCCCACCTCAGCCTCTGAAGTGGCCGAGGCATCGCCTCTGCCAACAGTAGGTGTGAGTCCAGGCCAGGCACTGTGGTGCATGGCCTTCAACTCCATGCCCTGGGAGTCCAAGGTGGGAGGCTGCCCGTTCCCAGGGTTCAGAGACCAACCTGGGTGAAGTGGCCAGACATAATCTCCATTAGAGGTCCCCCAAATTGTGTCTGGCATGGTTGTCCCCAGAACCCGGCTGCCCAGGGGACGAGGTGTGAGGACTGCCTGAGCCCCTCAGGTCAAGGTCTCGGGAGCCATGATCATGCTGCTGTGCCCCAGACCATCTGACAGTCTCTGGCGACAAATAAGATGCCTCCCACGTGCATCACGATGGGCGTCCATGGCTCCCCAAGGAAAGGTACACGTGGGGCTGGGGACGATGGGGAGATCAGGAGAGGAAGAAGCCCTCCCCCTGCCTGAGGGTGGCAGATAGGGTGACCGGAACATGGACTGGCTGTGGTGTTGCAGGACCATCTTAAACATGCTCTGCTTGACAGCTGCTCTAGTTCGAGCCATCTCTTCTGTGAGCGTTCACGCATCTTTGTCATGAAACACAAGTGTGGACAGTGGAGGCAAGCCTTCTGGGATACGTGGCCGAAGGTGTGGGATGGACTTGACCAGTAGCCACCTTTGAAATCTCCCATGAGCGACAGACTGGTAAGTGCCTTTTCCTATCCGATCCCTGAGGGTGTATTCTTGCACTGGGGGGCAGGGGTGGTGGTGGTGGTGGTGGTGATTTTTGTATTTTGGAGTCAGAATTCCACTCTGACGCCCAGGTTACAGTGCAGGGGCACGCTCCTTGCCTCCTCAGGATTGGCTCAGGCAATCCTCCTTCCTCAGGCCCCAAGTGACTGAAACAACAGCCTATGACACAATGCCAGGCCAATCTTTGGATTTATTTTTGATGGTGGAGATGAAGTCTCATCCCATGTCCCAGGCTGCTGTTGAACCTAGACCCTCAGGTCATCCACCCACATGAGCATCCTAAAGGCCAAGATCCCAGGCTGAGCCCCTGAGCCCAGCCTATGCTTGTGGTGGTGGTGGTGGTTGATATTATCACTCTGAGTCAGAGTCCCGCTCTATCAACCAGGCCAGAGAGCAGAGACCTGCTCTCTGCCACCTTGACTTCCACCGCTGGGACTCCAGCGATCCTTCTTCCATGACCTCCCGAGTGTATGGAACAACAGGCATGCACCACCATGCTTGGTTCATTTTTGGCTTCTTGTAGAGACAAGGTCTCACCACGGTGCCCAGGCTGGACTCTAACCCGGGGGCTCAGGCCATCCTCTCACCTCGGACTCCCAGAGTGCCCGGATGGCCGGCATGAGCCACTGTGCCCAGTCTCCACAACCCTCTCAGGGTCCAAACGCGAGGGCAGCTACCGACGAACCAGGATCCCATAGAGAGCATCTGGTATTGCTCTCTGAACCCCCCTGGGGGAGCACCTGATGCAGGGACGTATCTCTGCTGGGACAACCACACCACCACCCGAGGGTAGACACAGTCATTCCTCCCAGCGGCCACCTCTGGGAAAGGGAGGCTGTGACTCAAGCCTTCAGGGCTGGGTATGAATAGCCATGCAACTCAGGGCTGTCTCCTCGGTACTTGAGGAGGTTAAGGCGGGAAGATGACCAGAGCCCAGTATTTCTAGATCAGTCTGGATACCATGGCAAGCCCCCACCTGGACTGCAAGCAGAACCCAGAAAACGTTGGTTGAGGGCAGGCCTCAGCAGGCAGATTGCCTCCAGTCCATAGTTCAAGACCAGGAAGGAAGACCAGGATTTCAACCAAATGGAAAGCCTGTGATCATCACAGTTTGGGAGGACCAGGCCAAGAGGATGGCCTGAGTTGGGTGGTTTGTGATCAGCCTGGGCAACCTAGTGAGGAATGAAAAGAAAGAAAGAAAGAAAGAAAGAAAGAAAGAAAGAAAGAAAGAAAGAAAGAAAGAAAGAAAGAAAGAAAGAAAGTTTATACTCCTGCAAATCTTCTGCCCTCAGTTCTTCCCTCCCCCATCCCCCTCACATGGGAGGGTCCACCATCTCAGCACCTTCCAGCCCCAACCCCTCCCCAGTTCCTTTACCCGCATTGGTATGGGAATTCCCTAGGCTCCCTGGCCGGGTTCATGCCAACTCTCCTCTCCGAGGTCAGAAATGTGCCCCCGGCAGTCTGACCCTCTGACTCGGCAATGAGGACCTTCTGCCAAAAAAGGCCAGAGACACATCCATCACCCGTGGTCATTTCCTCCCTCCAATCCCATTTGTTCCAGCCTCTAAAGCAAGTCTCCCTGTGGAAAAAAAACACACATAGTTGAGAATCTGTACGATTCTGATGTTTTTGGAAATAGGGTAAGGCTCTCTGGCCCAGGCTGGTGCCCAGGGACATGACCATCATTCACCACCAACCTCAACATCATGGGATCCATCGATCCTGCTGTCTCAGGCTCCAAAGTGGCCAAAATTCAATGGGCACCTCGACAGCAGACCCCGTGTTTGGATGGCTAGCAGTGACAGGGTCTCCCTGTGAGGCCCAGGCTGAACTTGGGTTCCTGGGATCCAGCCATTCTCCCACCTCGGGCTCCCAGAGAATTGAGACTCTGTGTGTGGGCTGCCATGCCAGGCCTTCTGATGTGTTTTGGATGAAGGATCAAGGATGGACTCGGGGGCGCAGCTTAGTCATCCCAGCACTTTCGGAGGCCAAGGCCAGTGGTTGGCCCGAGACTGCTGGCCGAGACCTGCCCCCGAAACTCAGCGGCACCTCATTTATATACTCCCTCCCAAATGATCCGGGCGTGGTGGCACATGCCTGTCATTCTGGCTCCTCAAAAGGCTGTGGAAAGTTTCGCCAGAGCCTGGCAAGCTGAGGCTGCAGTGTCCGGGAGTGAGCCACCATCCTCCACCCTGGCCAATGAAGTTTGACTACAACTCAATGAGAAAAAGGAAAAAAAGGAGAAAAAAGAAAAGCATCCATTTGTGTATGGAGCTGGGACCATTGTGGACAGACAGAGAACATTTGGGAAGGAGGACCGAGATTGGGCCTAGAGTTCCAGAAAGACAGTGGATCAGCAGAAAATCAGGCTGTGGCTTATGGAGTCTGACGTGGGGGCTCGCTGGAGATTGGGGTTTTAAGACCAACCTGGGTGACGTACAAGACCATGTCACTAACTGGAATGCAAGAAGTGGAGTGGCAGTTGGTGGTGCCCACAGCCTGAGCTACATGGAATGCAGTGACCTCAGTCCTAGGGCATTCCTTTGCATCACCCCCGCCGACAGTACGTGCTAGTCCAGACCAGGCACTTTTGCTTACGGATATCAGCTCCGTGCCCTGGGAGGTCGAGGTGGGAGTCTGCCTGAGCCCAGGGGTAAGAGACGAGCCTGGGCAAAGTCACCAGATCTTGTCTCAGTGAGATGTCCCCAAAATCGAGTCTGGTGTTGTGGTTCCCGGA
>NW_007254117.1:3283-9218 GCF_000164805.1 Carlito syrichta | reverse complement strand
CTTCTGTCCTCAATCCTTCCCTGCCCAGCTCCCCCACATGTGGTCCCCCAACCCAACACCCTAGAGCCCCAATCTCCCCAAATGGCTGACCCCACTTTGGTGCAGGAGTTCCTGAGCTTCATCAGCCAGGTTTCTCCTGGCTCTCTTCTCCAAGATGAGAAATGTGCCTCAGGCAGGCCGACCCTCTGACTTGGCAATGAGGACCTTCTGAAAGAAAGGTCAGGGACAAATCCCTTACACGGGGTCATTTCTTTGCCCACAGTCCCATTTTTCCTGACTCTAAAAAAGTAGACCTGTGAACACACCACTTGCGGTTGAGAATCTGTGTATGATTCTGATGTTTTTGGAGACAGGGTCTAGCTCTGTGGCCCAGGCTGGGACCGAGAAAACTACCATCATTCACTGCCAGCCTTGACATTGTGGGCTCCAGCAATCCCCCCACCTCAACCTCCAGAGTGGCCAGGATGATGGGCACCTCGACCCCAGACACCCTGTTTGGGTACAGAGATTGGGTCACCTTGTGTGGCCCAGGCTGGTCTTGATTTCCTGGACTCCAGCCATCCTCCTACCTCTGAATACTAGAGCACCAGGATTTCAGGTGTGGGCAGCTGCTCCACGAATTCTGGTTCATTTTTGACCAAGGATCGAGGCCAGGCTCGGGAATCAGACTCATCATCCCAGCACTTTGGGAGATTGAGGCCAGTGGCCGGCCCAAGCCTGCAGGCCAAGAGCCACCTGGGCACCTCGGCGAGACCCTCCATCCCAAATGATCTGGGCGTAGTGGTGTGTGCCTGTTCTTCCAGTACCTTGGAAGGCCTGGTAAAATCTCAATGGAGTTTGGTGGTCCAAGGCTGCAGTGTCCCAGAGCAAGCCATTCTCCTCCAGACTGGGTGAAGGAGTGAGACTCCAACTCAAAGAGAAAAAGGAAAAAACGGAAAAAAGAAGAGTATCCATTTTTGTATGGAGATGTAATAATCGTGAACAGATAGAGATCATTTGAGAAGGAAGCCCCAGCATTGGCTCTAGAGCTCCCAAAAGACAGTGAATTGGCAGACAATCTGACTGTGTCTTTGGAAGGCCAAGGCATGGGACTACTGGCACCCAGGAGTTTGAGACCAGACTGGGCCATGTAGCAAAACCTCATCACTCCCCGGAATGCAAACACTGGGGTCCTGCGTGGTGGTGATAGTGGTCCCTGCTACCTGGGATACTAGGGCCTCCAACCTGGGGTATTCTTTTTCATCACACGTACCAACAGAATGTGCAAGTACAGGCCAGGCACTGTGGCTTATGACCATCAGCTCCTGCCTGAGTCAAGGGATTGGAGACCAGCCCAGGTGACATGGCCAGACCTCATCATGGCTAGTGGTCTCCAAAATTGAATCAGACTTGGTGGGCCCAGTTCCCAGCTGCTCGGGGCCTCAGGAGGTAGAACCGCCTGAGCCCTGCAGTTAGAGGCCCCAAGAGCCCCGATCCTGCTGCTGTGCCCCAGTCTGGATGATGGAGACTCCGGGGACAAAAAAGAGATTTCCCACATGCATCATGATGGGCGTCCTGGACTCCACAGGGAAAGGTCCACGTGGGCAGGACACAATGGAGTAATCTGGAGAGGAAGGGGCACTCCCCCCACTTGTAGGTGGCCAACAGGGTGACCAGGACCTGGGCTGGCCACAGCGTTGCCACATCGCCTTGATCGCGCTGTGCCCAGTGGATGTGCTAGCACGGGGCTGTCTGTTCCGTGAGCTCACACACGTTTTTCTGTGGTACACGAGTGTGAAGAGTGGAGGCTGGCATTCTGGGACACATGGTCAAAGGTGTGGGACAGAAGTGCCCGGGGGCTACCTTTGAAACCCCCCACAATGAGAGACAAGAAAGTGCATTTTCCTCTCCCATCCCTGAAGGTGAATCCTCATTCTTGGTAGCAGGGGTGGTGGTGGTGGTGGTGGAGGTGATTATTATTATTTGGAGTCAGAATCCTGCTCTGTCACCAGGCCAGAGTGCAGGGGCATGCTCACAGCCACCATGGACTCCACTTGCCAGACTCAGGCAATCCTACTACCTCGGACCCCCGAGTGACTGGAACCACAGGCCTATGCCACCCGGCTAATCTTTGAATTTATTTTTAATGGCTGAGACGAGGTCTCACCCTGTGTTCCAGACTGGTGTCGGATCCACAGGCTCAGGCCGTCCACTTGCCGGACTCCAAAGAGCTGGAATGAAAAGCTGAGCCCTGGAGCCTGGCTTGTTCCTATTGTGGTGGTGGTTGGTATTATTCTGAGTCAGAGTCCCACTCTGTTGCCCAGGCTGGAGTGCAGTGACATGCTCTCAGTCAATGAAGCCTCCACTGACTGGCCTCTGGAGACCTCCCACCATTTCCTCTCAAGTGACCAGAACGACAGGCATGGACCACAATGCTCCACTCGTTTTTTGGTTTCTTGTAGAGATGAGGTCTCGTCAAAGTGGCTGGGGTGGTCTCGAACCCGGGGGCTAAGGCCATCTTCTCACCTCAGCCTCCCAGATCGCTGGAATGACAGGCATGAGCCGCAGCACCCAGCTTCCACACCCATCTCAGCTCCCCACCATAAGGCCCGCTTCTTTCCAATGACCCAGGACTCTGGAGAGTGCTGCTGGTTTCACCCACCAAACCCTCCACCAGGGGAGGGCCAGACTCACGGATGTGTCTCCACCAGGGTGCACACCCCACTACCTACCTCAATCCCCAGGGTGGATCCACTCGCTCCTCCCAGGGGCTGCCCTGAGATAAGGGAGGTCGTGAATCTTAAAACTTTGGGGTACCAGGGCTGCAGGATGACTCATTCCTGTCTCCTCGGTACTCAGGGAGTCTGAGATGGAAAGATGGCCATAGCCCAGGAGCTCGAGACCAGGCTGAACACCATAGCAATCCCCCACCTTGACCCCAAGCAAAACCCCGAAAACCCTGAGTGAGAGCAGGCGTCAGCAGGAGGATTGCCTCCAGCCCAAAGTTCAAGATAAGGCAGGAAGAGCAGGATGTCTACCAAATGGAAAACCTGTGATCGCAGCAGTTTGGGAGGTCCCAGCTGAGAGGATGACCAGAGTTGGGTAGTTTGAGAGCAGCCTGGGCAACCTAGTGAGGAAAGAAAAGAAAGAAAGAAAGAAAGAAAGAAAGAAAGAAAGAAAGAAAGAAGAAGAAAGAAAGAAAGAAAGAAAGAAAGAAAGAAAGAAATCCATTCTCCTGTAAACTTCTGCCCTCAGTCCTTCCCCCCACATGTGAATGTCTCACAAGCTCAGCACCTTCCAGCCCCAACTGCTCCCAATGCCTGTCCCCACTTTTGTGTGGAGTTCCCAAAGCTCTCAGGCTCCAGAGTGGCCAGGATGACAGGCACCTTGTTCCCAGACACCTTGTTGGGATGGATGCAGGGATAGAGTCTCCCTGTGTGGTCAGGGTGGGCCTTGGGCTTCTGGGCACCAACTATCCTCCCGCCTCAGCCTCCCAGAGCAGTGGGATTGCAGGCGTGGGCTGCCACACCAGGCCTTCTGATTCGTTTTCGATGAAGGATGGAACCCACGCTCAGGGGCTCAGCCTTGTCATCCCAGTGCTTTGTGAGGCCAAGACCAGCGACCAGACTGAGCCAGCAGGTCAGGACACATCCGGGAACCTCAGTGAGACCTGGTCTCCGTCATTTATCCTAAATGAACTGGGGACGTTGGCACACGCATGTTATTCCAGTTCTGTGGAAGGCCGGGGAAAGGCTTATCGGAACCCAGCATGCCGAGGCTGTGTTGGCCAGGAGCAATCCCTCGCCCTCCAGCCTAGGCGACGGAGTGAGACACCTACTCAAAGAAAAAAATGAACAAAGGGAAAAAACTAAGAGCATCCGTTTAGGTATGGAGTTGGGATCATCGTGAACAGAGATCCTTTGGAAAGGAAGCCCCAGCTTTTGGCTCAGAGTTTCTGAAAGACAATGGATCGGCAGTCAATCAATATTTGGCTTTGGGAGGCTGAGGAGGGGGACTGCTGGAACCCGGGAGTTCAAGACTGTCTGGGCCACATAGCAGGTCCCCGTTGCACCCCAAAATGCAAACAATGGAGTCACACATGGTGGGCCCATGGTCCCAGCTACACTGGAGACCGTAGACTCCATCCTGGGGCGTTCCTTTGTGTAACCTCCCCAACAGAACTTGCAAGTCCAGGTCGGGCAATCATAGCTCATAGCCATCAGCCCTGCATCCTTGGAGGCCAAGGCGGGAGGCTGCCTGAGACCAGGGGTTGGATCCAGCCTGGGCGATGTGGCCAGACTTTGTCTCGGTGAGAGGTCCCCAAAATCGAGTCAGGCATGGTAGGCCCCGGAGTCCCAGCTGTTCGGAGGCTGTGGCAGGAGGACTGCCTGAGCCCCACAGGTCAAATTCCTGGTAGCCATGATTGTTCCACCGTGACCCAGCTCAACAGATGGAGACTCCAGCGACAAAAAAAGGCCTCCCATGTACGTTATGATGGGCATCCTCGGTCTCCCAGGGAAAGATCTGTGTGGGTGGGGGACAATGTAGAAACCAAAAGAGGAAGGGGCCCTCCCCCCACTCCAAGATGACAGACAGGGCAACCGGAACCTGGGCTGGGTGTGGCGTTGTTGGACCATCTTGATCCCTCTGTGCCCAATGGCCACCCTAGCACTGGGTTGTCTGTTCCTCAAATTTAAATGTGTCCTTGCTGTGGGGCATGAGTGTGGAGGGTGGAGGAAGGCCTTCAGGGGTGCATGGCTGTAGGCACGGGCCAGACATGCCCGGTGACAACTGTTGAAGCCTCCCGTTAATGACAGGCAGGAAAGTGCCTTTCACTCTCACATCCCTGAGGGTGAAACCTCACTATGGGTGACAGGGGTGCGGTGGCAGGGGTGGTGGTGGTGGTGGTGGTGGTTGGTATTATTATTTTGAGTCGGAGTCCAGCTCTGACACCCAGGCCAGAACCCAGAGGCCTGCCCGCTCTCTGCCACCATGATCTGCACTGACTGGGTTCTGTCAAACCTCCCAAAGCTGCCTTCCGAGTGTGTGGAATGACAGGTGTTTGCCACAACGCTTGGCTCATATTTTTGGCTTCTTGTAGTGACTAGGATTCGCCATGGGGCCTGGGCTGGTCTCGAATCCAGGGGCTAAGGTCATCCTCTCTTCTTGGCCTCCCGGAGCACCGTGATGACTGGCGTGAGCCCCTGTGCCCAGCTTCCACACCCCTCTCGGGGTCCCATGGTGAGGCCCGTTCCCTTCCGACGAACGAAAACCCAGAGAGGGTGGACGGATTCACCAGCTGTGCCCTCCCCCAGTTGAGTGCCCGGTACAGGGGTGTGTCCCCATTAGTACACCCACCCCTCCGTTGGCCTCATTCCCCAGGGTGGAACCACTTGCTCCTCCCAGAGGCTGGCTCGAGGAAAGAAAGGGCATGAATCTCAAATCTTCAGGGGGGCATGAACAATATGGTGACTCCTGCCTGTCTATAGGGCACTCGGAAAGCCAAGACAGGAAGATGGCTGTAGCCCGGGAGCTTGACACCAGGGTGGACACCAGAGCAAGCCCCCACTGAAACCCCAAGCAAAACACAGAAAACCTTGGGTGAGGGCAGGCCTCAGCGGGAAGATCGATTCAGGGTCAGAGTTCAAGACCAGGCCTGAAGACCAGGATATCAACCAAATGGAAAGACTGTGATCACAGCAGTTTAGGAGGCCCAGGCTGAGAGGATGGTCTGAGTTGGGTGATTTGAGAGCAGCCTGGGTAAACTAGTGAGGAAAGAAAGAAAGAAAGAGAGAGAAAGAAAGAAAGAAAGAAGATAGAAAGAAGAAGAAAGAAGAAAGAAAGAAAGAAAGAACGAAGAAGAAGAATCCATTATTCTGCAACCTTCTGACCTCAGTTCTTTCCTCGCTGCATCCCCCACATGTGAGGGTACACCAAGCTAGGCACCTTCCAGCCC
>NW_007254117.1:0-2691 GCF_000164805.1 Carlito syrichta | reverse complement strand
TCTTCCCACCAATCCTATTTATTCCTGACTCTAAAGCCAGTCACCATGTGAACACATCATGCACAGTTGAGAATCTGTGTATGATTCTGATGTATTTGGAGACAGGTTCTGGCTCTGTGGCCCAGACTGGAGCCACAACCATTGTTCACCACTAGCTTCAAAATCATGGGCTCCAGTGATCCTCCCACCTCAGCCTCTGGATTGACTGGGAGGACTGGCACCTCCACCTCAGATACACTGCTTGGCTGAGATCAGAGAAAGGGTTTCCCTTCATGGGCTGGGCTGGCCTTGGGATCCTAGGCTCAGCCATCCTGCCACCTCGGCCTCACAGAGCACTGGAGCTCCAGGAATGGGCTGCTGCGCCAGGCCTTCTGGTTCATTTTCGATGAAGGATCAAGGCTGGGCTTGGGGGCTCATCCTCGTCATCCCATCACTTTGGGAGGCCGAGGCCAGTGCCCAACTAGAGCCTGCAGGTGAAACGCTGATTGTTACCCTGCCCTTAGCAAGACAGCATGTAGATTTTTTGATTGACGAACCGTGTAAAACAGATTCCTAATTTTTCCTTAGCAAAAGGGTGCAGAGTTTCCTGTAATGAGTACTATTACCCTCATTCCTGCTTCGAATTCCTGAATCTTGTTTAGCCCTTAGCAAGGCCCCCTCTACTTCTTTGGTATTGAGAACACTTGTAATCCAGATTCCTTATACTTTCTTAGCAAAACGCCATGTAATTGCCTGTATATGAGGACTCCATTTCCCCAGATTCATGCATCAAAAACCCTGATTCATGTTTGGCCTTAGCAAGAGGCCCTGAATTATTTGGAGATTGAGGACATGTGTAACCTTATTCATTATTCTTCCTTAGCAATTAGCAGTGCAGTTTCCTGTACATGAGTACTCCCATTACCCAGATTCATACTTCAAAAACTGGATTCTTGGTTACCTCTTAGTAAGACGCCCTGTGGATTTTTGGGATTGAGGACTAGTGCAACCAAAATTCCTTATTCTTCCTTAGCAAGAGGCCATGTTTTCCTGTATAAGAGGACTCCCATTACCCAGATTCCTGTTTCACTCTCAGCAAGGTGCTGAGACATTTTCTGGTGACCTATAATTCCAGTTGTTTGGATATCAAGAGAAACACGCCCACAAGGTACGTGGGGAGCTGGAATCCAAGATTCCTGGTTCCCATTAACAAGAACACCCCAAATGTGGAATCCTCTACACCCAATGTCACAATTCCCACCAGCCCAACCACAAGAAATTTCTGTAGTTTGAGGTAACCTGAATCGTGGAATTTTGTACCAATATGCCATTTGATTCCAGGAGTGCCTGATTATGGTCGTAGATGCTCCTAGGACACAAAAGGATTTGTAGGACCAGATCCTCGATTACAACTATCAAGAGGACCAGAAAGTACCTGAGGATCTCTAATGACAGATTTAAGGTATCCACGGAGCAAGTAGCTCTGAAAAATGTAGGGACCTAGAAACTCAGATTGCTGATTAAACCTTATGAAGAGGCAGTGTAGATTCTGGCAAATAGGACTATTAGAACCAGATTTCCTCTTTGTTCTCAGCAAGATGCCCTGATTTTCCCTCATGATGTGGATCCCAAACTCTGTATACAAAATAGGCAGATGCCCAGATGTTTTTTAGGGACGTGGATCCATGAATCCTGTTTGCCCTTAAAAGTACCTAATAAATACTTGGCAACCTAAAAACATCAGGCCTATATCCGAATTGAAGGACAAACGGAAGTTTTAGGATTACAAGGTACATCTTAAGATGAGAACTACTACAGATATGGCGATAAGATTCTTTGGGTCCTGGAATCTGCCCTTTGTTATCCGAGGAACCCAACGGACTTGTAGGTCCACATTCTCAATTACAACTATCAAGAAGAGCAGAAGGTTGTTGATGATCTATAATGACAATATTGTCATATCCAAGAGGCCTGTAGCACTAAATAATGTGGGGAATTAGAAGCCAAGTTTCCAGATTAGCCCTTATAATGTGGCCATGCAGACATCTTGGATTGGCGACCCATGTAACCCAGATTATTTCTGTTCTCAGTAAGACTCCCAGATGTTACCAGGTGACGTGGAAGTACAATCTCTTATGTACCAATACTCATATGCCCAAAAGGTCAGAAGGGCCCTGGAATCCAAGATTGTCGAATCCCCTTTAAGAATACATCCTAAATATGTGGGAACTCTTAATCCCAAGTATGAATATCAATCTTAAATTCCAGCAATAGTTTCTGGATTAGGAGGTAAACATGAAGTCAGAAATTACACTAAAAATGGCGAGATGATTCCTTGGTTTGTGGAATCTGGCCTTACAGCCTTCTGCAAAAAAAGCCGAACAGATGGCCAGATTCTCTGTTACAACTAAGAAGAGGAGCAGTAGGATCCCGGGAATCGGTAATGACAAATTTGTGGTACGGATATAGGAATTAGTTCTGAAAACTGTGGAGAGTAGGATTCCTAATTCCTGATTAGCATTTAGAAAATTCCTGTATGCTTCTAGGTATGAGAACTGCCTTAAACCAGGGAAAAATTAACAACTGCCCAGAAGTTTGCTGGTCACATGCAAACTGATTTTCCTTGTTCCACATTGGTAACATGAGTAGATGCTTTCTGGGGGCTTATGTCAGCGATTCCTGTTTCATTCTCAGAAAAATGACCAGCTGTTT